>NC_092227.1:61916118-62121118 GCF_036320965.1 Panulirus ornatus | reverse complement strand
AACCACAGCTCCCTTTCCACATCCAGGCCCCGCAGACCTTTCCATGGTTTACCCCAGACGTTTCACATACCCTGGTTCAGTCCATTGACATCACGTCCCCTCCAATCCACTCCTATCACGTGCACGCCTTTCACCCTCCTGCATGTTCATGACCCAATCACTCAACATTTTATTCACTCCATCCTCCCACCTCCAATTTGGTCTTCCCTTTCTCCTCGTTCCAACCACGTCTGACACATATATCCTCTTTGTCAACTTTTCACCCTTTCTTTCCGTGTGTGTAAACCACTGCAGCACACACTCCTCAGCTCCGCCTACGTGGCTCGGCTAGATGGCCGATATGGATGGGATATGGCGCAAGCAAGAGACGAAACCGAGTCAGTGACCCCGGAATGTAGCACAATCAAGAGATACGATCGAAGGTAGATCGGGGCTGGAATAAAGCACAAATAAGAGATAAAATCCTCACGAACCCAATATAGAAGAGAGCCCAGGCACGAAACCAGAGGCGCCACCCTCTCCCCTGGAAGCTTTTTTTTTCCTTTCTCGTAATCGAACGATAAAGATCCATGTACATTAAGAAGCCACCTAGTACACGTGTAGCCTAGGCTTTCCTGGGAAAACACATGCCTTTCCCGTGGGGCGATCGGGGAGGGAACTGGGACCAGTACTTTCACACGACTGAAGTGTTACATAGAGGCATCTGCAACTTGTCTGTTTCATAAACCGCTGAACTACGTTGGTGTCAGAGACCAGCAAGCATTTATGTACGAGCTGCACAGCTGTTGAGAAGCAAATACTCTCAAACAAAACGAACACCTCTTTGAAAGTAAATTTACTTGCAAATGTTTCTGTATAAATCAAATGTCTAATGAAAGAAATGTATGTAAATGAACACATGTTTGAAAGCAGATGTTTCTGTATGAAACGAACAGCCAGTGTGTATTGTTATATTACAAGTGGGGTGTGTGTGTGTGTGTGTGTGTGTGTGTGTGTGTGTGTGTGTGTGTGTGTGTGTGTGTGTGTGTGGGGTGGGGGGGACACTGCCTCTCCCTCCTCGCCCCCTTACATTCCCTCACCCCTCATTCAAGCCCTCTTTCAGCTGGGAATGTTCCCCTGAACCCCACTGTGCCAACTCACGCCATTACCTGTTCGTGATGCCACAAATGTCATAAAACGAGATTTCATTATATATGTCCAAGTAGGAGGACTCAAGCTTGTATCTAGTGCTTTTACATAACAAAATCCGGCTGATCCTACTGTAAGTGCACAACATAAAAATATCGTGTGTGTGTGTGTGTGTGTGTGTGTGTGTGTGTGTGTGTGTGTGTGTGTGTGTGTGTGTGTGTGTGATAATAATAGAAAGTAGAGGAGACGGTCTTGGTTGTACGACACCAGCCAGGCTGCCTCCCTGGTAAGACATCCATGATGCAAAATCAACTTTTCAGTAAACTTGATCGTTAACTTGGGCAGTGTGACCTTTGCGTGAACATGACGTACCTCGGCTTCTCATGACTGTGTGTGCTGGCAGCAGAAGTAGTGATGCGCTACGTGTGGGGTGTGCCTCTTTCGTGGGTGCAAGAATGCAGAGGCGTCAGTAGAAATACAAGCAGAAGTTGAGGGGTGGATAAGGGAGGAGGGGGAAAAGGAAGTTATCAGCTCCCAATAGAATAGTAAAGTGACAAGAGCCACCACGAGGCAGATAACACAGGATGGAGGGGAAGGCCGCTCGGTGCCAGACGCCGTATGCACTACACAGTGAAAAGGGACATAGCACTCGGGAACTGACGACGCCTTCGTTGAACTATCACCGCAGACTTATATATATATATATATATATATATATATATATATATATATATATATATATATATATATATATATATATATATATATATGTATATATATATATTTATATATCTATATATATATATATATATATATATATATATATATATATATATATATATATATATATGGCGAGAAAGAATACTTCCCACGTCTTCCCTGCGTGTCGTAGAAGGCGACTAAAAAAAAAAAAAGGGCGCAGGAGCTGGAAATCCTCCCCTCCAGTCTTTACTTTTCCAAAAGGAGGAACAGAGAAGGGGGCCAAGTGAGGATTTTCCTTCTTATGCTCAGTCCTCTGTTCTTAACGCTACCTCGCTAACCCGAGAAATGGCGAATATGATATATGCACACACATATATCAAGGACAAGAGCAAGGGAAGGAGTAGCAATACTCCTTAAACAGGAGTTGTGGGAGTATGTGATAGAATGTAAGAAAGTAAATTCTCGATTAATATGGGTAAAATTGAAAGTTGATGGAGAGAGGTGGGTGATTATTGGTGCATATGCACCTGGGCATGAGAAGAAAGATCATGAGAGGCAAGTGTTTTGGGAGCAGCTGAATGAGTGTGTTAGCGGTTTTGATGCACGAGACCGGGTTATAGTGATGGGTGATTTGAATGCAAAGGTGAGTAATGTGGCAGTTGAGGGAATAATTGGTATGCATGGGGTGTTCAGTGTTGTAAATGGAAATGGTGAAGAGCTTGTAGATTTATGTGCTGAAAAAGGACTGATGATTGGGAATACCTGGTTTAAAAAGCGAGATATACATAAGTATACTTATGTAAGTAGGAGAGATGGCCAGAGAGCGTTATTGGATTACGTGTTAATTGACAGGCGTGCGAAAGAGAGACTTTTGGATGTTAATGTGCTGAGAGGTGCAACTGGAGGGTTGTCTGATCATTATCTTGTGGAGGCTAAGGTGAAGATTAGTATGGGTTTTCAGAAAAGAGGAGTGAATGTTGGGGTGAAGAAGGTGGTGAGAATAAGTGAGCTTGGGAAGGAGACCTGTGTGGGGAAGTACCAGGAGAGACTGTGTACAGAATGGAAAAAGGTGAGAACAATGGAAGTAAGGGGAGTGGGGGAGGAATGGGATGTATTTAGGGAATCAGTGATGGATTGCGCAAAAGATGCTTGTGGCATGAGAAGAGTGGGAGGTGGGCTGTTTAGAAAGGGTAGTGAGTGGTGGGATGAAGAAGTAAGAGTATTAGTGAAAGAGAAGAGAGAGGCATTTGGACGATTTTTGCAGGGAAAAAATGCAATTGAGTGGGAGAAGTATAAAAGAAAGAGACAGGAGGTCAAGAGAAAGGTGCAAGAGGTGAAAAAAAGGGCAAATGAGAGTTGGGGTGAGAGACTATCAGTAAATTTTAGGGAGAATAAAAAGATGTTCTGGAAGGAGGTAAATAGGGTGCGTAAGACAAGGGAGCAAATGGGAACTTCAGTGAAGGGCGTAAATGGGGAGGTGATAACAAGTAGTGGTGATGTGAGAAGGAGATGGAATGAGTATTTTGAAGGTTTGTTGAATGTGTCTGATGACAGAGTGGCAGATATAGGGTGTTTTGGTCGAGGTGGTGTGCAAAGTGAGAGGGTTAGGGAAAATGATTTGGTAAACAGAGAAGAGGTAGTAAAAGCTTTGCGGAAGATGAAAGCCGGCAAGGCAGCAGGTTTGGATGGTATTGCAGTGGAATTTATTAAAAAAGGGGGTGACTGTATTGTTGACTGGTTGGTAAGGTTATTTAATGTATGTATGACTCATGGTGAGGTGCCTGAGGATTGGCGGAATGCGTGCATAGTGCCATTGTACAAAGGCAAAGGGGATAAGAGTGAGTGCTCAAATTACAGAGGTATAAGTTTGTTGAGTATTCCTGGTAAATTATATGGGAGGGTATTGATTGAGAGGGTGAAGGCATGTACAGAGCATCAGATTGGGGAAGAGCAGTGCGGTTTCAGAAGTGGTAGAGGATGTGTGGATCAGGTGTTTGCTTTGAAGAATGTATGTGAGAAATACTTAGAAAAGCAAATGGATTTGTATGTAGCATTTATGGATCTGGAGAAGGCATATGATAGAGTTGATAGAGATGCTCTGTGGAAGGTATTAAGAATATATGGTGTGGGAGGCAAGTTGTTAGAAGCAGTGAAAAGTTTTTATCGAGGATGTAAGGCATGTGTACGTGTAGGAAGAGAGGAAAGTGATTGGTTCTCAGTGAATGTAGGTTTGCGGCAGGGGTGTGTGATGTCTCCATGGTTGTTTAATTTGTTTATGGATGGGGTTGTTAGGGAGGTGAATGCAAGAGTCCTGGAAAGAGGGGCAAGTATGAAGTCTGTTGGGGATGAGAGAGCCTGGGAAGTGAGTCAGTTGTTGTTCGCTGATGATACAGCGCTGGTGGCTGATTCATGTGAGAAACTGCAGAAGCTGGTGACTGAGTTTGGTAAAGTGTGTGGAAGAAGAAAGTTAAGAGTAAATGTGAATAAGAGCAAGGTTATTAGGTACAGTAGGGTTGAGGGTCAAGTCAATTGGGAGGTAAGTTTGAATGGAGAAAAACTGGAGGAAGTGAAGTGTTTTAGATATCTGGGAGTGGATCTGTCAGCGGATGGAACCATGGAAGCGGAAGTGGATCATAGGGTGGGGGAGGGGGCGAAAATTTTGGGAGCCTTGAAAAATGTGTGGAAGTCGAGAACATTATCTCGGAAAGCAAAAATGGGTATGTTTGAAGGAATAGTGGTTCCAACAATGTTGTATGGTTGCGAGGCGTGGGCTATGGATAGAGTTGTGCGCAGGAGGATAGATGTGCTGGAAATGAGATGTTTGAGGACAATGTGTGGTGTGAGGTGGTTGGATCGAGTAAGTAACGTAAGGGTAAGAGAGATGTGTGGAAATAAAAAGAGCGTGGTTGAGAGAGCAGAAGAGGGTGTTTTGAAATGGTTTGGGCACATGGAGAGAATGAGTGAGGAAAGATTGACCAAGAGGATATATGTGTCGGAGGTGGAGGGAACGAGGAGAAGAGGGAGACCAAATTGGAGGTGGAAAGATGGAGTGAAAAAGATTTTGTGTGATCGGGGCCTGAACATGCAGGAGGGTGTAAGGAGGGCAAGGAATAGAGTGAATTGGAGCGATGTGGTATACAGGGGTTGACGTGCTGTCAGTGGAGTGAATCAAGGCATGTGAGGCGTCTGGGGTGGACCATGGAAAGCTGTGTAGGTATGTATACACGTGTGTGGACATGTGTATGTACATGTGTATGGGGGGGGGGGGCCATTTCTTTCGTCTGTTTCCTTGCGCTACCTCGCAGACGCGGGAGACAGCGACAAAGTATAAAAAAAAAAAAAAAAAAAAAAAAAAAAAAAAAATATGCACAATCACCAGTGGAAAGAGAGAATAAGAACAGTGAGTACTAACTTATTTTCTCTTTCCAGTGGTGAGTGTGCATATACCTCTTAACGGTGAAGTGAAGGTTCCGCATATATATATTAGCACGAATCTGGCAAGCCGGTGGAAATTTCAATTTATATTCAATTTTACAGCTTATGCAGCCAAAATATCAAAGCAGTGATGATAAAGATATGTAGACACACACACACACACACACACACACACACTGGAGTAAAGACATGGTACATGTATATAAGGTTATGACACAGGACAACACGAGGGTAAACTCTCTCCCAGTAACCCAGGAACCACCTCCTCTGGCGCTGAGGTAACCGTTGCGAACCACAGGTCTAACGGGCCAGGGTTCGCGTCCTGGACAAAGGCAACAACCGGCTGATTGCCAAGCCAGGTGTTCGGGCAGGTGTCAAGCACACACCTGCTACCAGGTGAAGATTTCAGTGTACTGATGGCCCAAGATGCACATGTGTGTACAACTTCCTCGTCCATGATTCCAAACCACTGAGATTAATGGCTAAAGTAACGCCAACAAAAAGATAAAACAATATTTTTTCCAAGTTGCATTACTGGAGATGTCGTTATCAAACTTATTAAATGGAATGTTGGGGAACTTTTACCACCTTGTCACCTAAGTTTATTCAGCAGATTTCAACCCAGCCATCAAATCAATCGATTCAAGTACGTTATGCTGTGAGGCAAACAGTTCCTTTATTTGAAGGAAGTGCGATAACCTCACCTCGTCATCCTCTGTTCGGTCTTTCTGGTCTCAAGCTAAGGGCATCGCTAGCAACTTCTGTCGCTCTAGCTTCCCTTCACTTATCCGTTCTGACGGGTACTACAGCTGTCTCTCCCGCAGACATGTGAAGATGATAATGATGGGAGGCGGGGTGGAGGCTCTTAATAAAATGGATACTAAGGTCAGGCACACTTACGTACAGTCTGTAGTGTGGGGCTTCCATTTTGAAGATGAAGTTTAATGGTTTGGGATCCCTTTTACAGGCTGTACATATATGAGAAACAAATGTAATGACTCGACTGCCTATGAGAGGGAGGGGCTCAGATAGTAGAGTAATGGCCCCTCCCACAACCCCTGCAACTTCAAGCTGCATAATTAAGGTAAACAACCATGACTATACTTTCTTGTGTGACTCTGCTGCTAGTGAGTGAGAGGGAGGGCTCAGGTGGAAGTGTATTGGCCCCTCCCAACACCCCAGCTAACTCAAGGAACATCCCGTCCCCCTGCCCTTGGAGCAACCCATTAGGTAGCAAGTAGGTTGCTGACAGCACCCGCCCAGGGCGGTACTACCGTCCTGACTGAGGAGGGTTAAAGTGGTGCCCGGAAACATTTTACACTCTTCATGTTAGGATTGATGGTCTTACTTTCTGCTCATCAAAACGGGATTACCGGGCTAGTCCTGCCATCTTCTCCTTACAAACATCAGACACGTACTCAACCCTCGCTTATTTTCTTCACAGTTATTCTCCTGCCATCTCGTCTACACAATTGCTTTTAAATGTATTCATGATAGAGTCAAACGAATCCATGGCTCCAAGTCCCGGGCATCACTGGGGGCTAAGAATCTCCGGGTTCCCGCCAGACTCGACTGCCAATGAGAGAGAGAGGGAATAGACGGTAGTAGTACCGGCCCCTCCCACGACCTCCTCCTCCTCCTCCTCTCTGACAGACCTGCTTCTTTTTCCCTTCACTGTACCAAAATTCGCCGCCTCTCTAGCTACCTTTCCTCTGTTGAACGCCATATATCTTGAGCCTCTCCTAATATCTTACTTCTCTTTTAGATGCAATTGTCTAATGATGTTCTCACTGGCCCCTTTTTCTTATCCAATTAAGTCACTCATAATTCCGGTTCAAAGGGGTTGTATGTGTGTATTCCGACATCAACATACCAGTTGCAAGCCTCGAGGACCTTGAGTCCCCAAACTTTGATGGTATGTGGCCCAAGGTCTGTATCCCAACTACCACACTTTTCCTTTGTTTCGCCTGCTGCTCTCCTGATTCTACAAATTCTATATCTTTCTTCGACTGTCTAACTTCCTGCCCTGAGACTGTGGCATCCTCTCAACCGCACGCTGAAATCCTCTACCACGGGGATTTCAACGTTCACCATAGGGGATGGTTGAATTCCTCCCATACGGATGTTGGGAGAAATTATCTCACACACTACCCATCTTCCTGACCACTGTGACCACTTTCTTAATCTTCTGGATCTGTTTTTCAACTTCGTGTTGTAAATACACAATTTCGCCCCCGGTAGGTTCATCTGCTCACACTCTCAGAAATGCATCTATTTTAACAGCACCTCCCCCTCCAGCAGCCCCTTTCACACTTAAACTGGACTCCCGTCGTTTACCGGTTAGCGTCCCTGATTGTGACGCATTCACGGGCCACCCAGGGGTCGAGGGAATAGGTTCGAATTCTGATTACAGCTGTCGGTCCACAGTCAACCCAACTGTTCATCCCCCCCAAGTGTTTGGTCGATAAAATGGGTACTTGGTTCATGTCTTTCCCAATAACTATGACCTGGCACATTTTTTAAAGACAGGTTTTTCACTGCCTCCACAATTCGTAAATACTTTCCCTTGTCTTCTTTTTCTCTTACACTGACCTCACTAAATTGCAATTTAGGCCTGGCCTTGATGTGGACTTCTGTCCGTGACTGGAGCCTCCATCATGTTAAAAAAAAAAAAAAAAGGAAAAGAATTGTATCGAACCTCTCAGATAATAACATGAAATGTTACTTTTTTCAACGTCACATGTCATCATCATCATCTTTCCTCCCCAGATAAAGTCAATAAAGATACACTGATACTTGAATATAAAGAAATACAGGCGAAGTGCGAATCTATACATTAAGACTTTCGTCTATGATTCTGTCTGGAGTGACTGACGGAATACTGAACACGTCATGGCGTTCAATCAGGGGAGGAGGATTCTGGTGTGGCTGTTCTACTGAAGGGGTCGTACAGTCGTGCTCCAGGGTCGTACCTTCCCTCCCAAGGTTGGTCGTTCTGTCGTGCTCAGGGAGTTATTCCTGCACTGTACAGTCCGCCATAGTGCTTGTGTGTGTGTGTGTGTGTGTGTGTGTGTGTGTGTGTGTGTGTGTGTGTGTGTGTGTGTGTGTGATAAAAATGGCGGAGTATATATGGCATTAAATATATACCTGTCATTATAGGTGTATTCGCAGGTGTTTAGCCATGACTGGACACGGGGATGGTGTATGTATGTTATAATGGGTTGCAAGACGCTGTGCCGGTAAAGGCTATGTCCAGGCACACAAGCAGCAGGTGTTTGGTGTGGCCTCAAGAACACACACACACACTGACACACTTCTGCAAAGACGAACACCTGACACCTGCCAGGGTTTATTTCTGCCACGTCTCTGGCAGACGAAGTTCGGTGTGTGCCTCTGTGTGTGGTGTGTTTGTGTGTCTATAATAACTACTGGCGGGTAGTTAGCCTACGTTGTCATTTGATATTAAAGCGAAAATACGGCCCAACGCAGCTGCGTAAATATGATAATGAAGAATATATATATGTATATATATATATATATTTTTTTTTTTTCATACTATTCGCCATTTCCCGCGATAGCGAGGTAGCGTTAAGAACAGAGGACTGGGCCTTTGAGGGAATATCCTCACCTGGCCCTCTTCTCTGTTCCTTCTTTTGGAAAAAAAAAAAAAAATATATATATATATATATATATATATATATATATATATATATATATATATGTGTGTGTGTGTGTGTGTGTGTGTGTGTGTGTGTGTGTGTGTGTGTGTTGTGGATGGATGGCAGGCCTCCGTCACCTCCACAAGTAGTCTCCTTCCGCGATGGTTCTGCCTCAAGGTTGAGGGATTTAACTGTCTTTTCTCAAGTCTCCAGCCCTTGGCCCCTCTCCCCTTGGACTGGCTCCTGCCTGTGTGTGTGTGTGTGTGTGTGTGTGTGTGTCGCTTCATCATCACTACTAACAGACCGACTACCTGCCTGCTTCCCTGTAGTTACTTACGAGGAAACTCTGCCCAAAAGAGGCGGGACTGGCGCGCAGACCTTCATACGCAGGAAATGTATCTTGCCCAGAACCGCGAAGACGTAGTGGTGGGAGTTGCGTCCTGCGCCAGTGATATGAGAGAGAGAGAGAGAGAGAGAGAGAGAGAGAGAGAGAGAGAGAGAGAGAGAGAGAGAGAGAGAGAGAGAGAGAGAGAGAGAGAGAGAGAAGGCGCTCAACCGGATCATCACCACCAACAAGGTAGAGACAAGAGAGAGAGAGAGGATGTGCACGGATGATTATTTTCGTCCCGGCGCGCTTCGGTTCGCGAGGTATCTGGGCGCGCGCGCTCGGTGTGGCCGCGTTCGACTCCTCGCTGCGAGCACCAAGCTACACACAATTTCCTCAAAACACTTCGCCACTCGCAATGTACGGTATCTGATCGCCTCCCCCATCATCGCTGTATTCTTTTTTTTTTAAGTTCTCAGCGGGTCTGGAATGCGGCGAGAGAGAGAGAGAGAGAGAGAGAGAGAGAGAGAGAGAGAGAGAGAGAGAGAGAGAGAGAGAGAGAGAGAGAGAGAGAGAGAGAGAGAGAGAGAGAGAGAGACGAACGTAAGACTCTATTTTGATCTCCCTCCTCCACTTCACTGTCCTTCTCTCCACCTCACTTCACTGTCCTTCTCTCCACCTCACTTCACTGTCCTTCTCTCCACCTCACTTCGCTGTCCTTCTCTCCACCTCACTTCGCTGTCCTTCTCTCCACCTCACTTCGCTGTCCTTCTCTCCACCTCACTTCACTGTCCTTCTCTCCACCTCACTTCACTGTCCTTCTCTCCACCTCACTTCACTGTCCTTCTCTCCACCTCACTTCACTGTCCTTCTCTCCACCTCACTTCACTGTCCTTCTCTCCACCTCACTTCACTGTCCTTCTCTCCACCTCACTTCGCTGTCCTTCTCTCCACATCACTTCGCTGTCCTTCTCTCCACCTCACTTCGCTGTCCTTCTCTCCACCTCACTTCGCTGTCCTTCTCTCCACCTCACTTCGCTGTCCTTCTCTCCACCTCACTTCGCTGTCCTTCTCTCCACCTCACTTCGCAAGTTAGTGTTACGGTGAGGGTAAGGAGGAACTCCGTCATGTCCCCCCCTGGCTGGCTCCGCTCCCGTACTGTGTGGAGGAGGAGGGTGTGGTATGAGAGTCGCTCACCACACACCCTCCCTCACGTCACTCCGGTAACGTGGAGACTTCCGTGACATTAGTGACTGCGACGTGACTGTGTGTGTTCCGTGACGCGTTATCACAGGCGGGTCCTGAGGTTAGGTGGAGGGAGGGAGCCCAACCCAGGCACCAAATGCCCATTAAAAGACATACAAAAACATGTACTGATGTGCAGGGGCACAATATACTTACTGAAACATACTTAAAAGTGATGGTAATTCTTATATATTTATAATAATTCTGACCCTGTTCCTCCCTCGAATGGATGAATAAGTGTTTATGTACTTAAATGTTCCAGTGTTTTACCGTGCAGGTTTGACCACCATCTTAAAACACTGACATACGTATATATATCGACGAAATTATCTCCGTCTGCCAAAGCCCGTGGTAGTGGCCAGGCTGGAGGCATGACGGATCGTGAACTGGTCAACAGCTCATATATGACAGTACAAGGAGGAGGATTTCAGATGCAATTGCTTCTTGAGGGAAATGTATCGTGTGATCTTGTGTTGTAAAAGTCGCCCTGTGTGTGTGTGTGTGTGTGTGAAGGCAGAACTGTGACTCGAGTCATCAGTCTGGTCTGACGAGCCAGCGTGCAGTAGTAAGTGTGAAACAAACAAGGGCTCACTGTCATGTGGGAATCCACGTTCAACGTTAATACATTAGCGGGCGGGGGGGGGGGGGGGGGGGGGGGTGACGTGCGAGGGGTAAAGGCGGCTCTGTGCTTCTTGAACCGGCCTGTTTGGGGAGGAGGGGAGGAAGTAAGAGGAGGAGCAACACACAACAGACAGACACATGAATGAATGATTCAGTCCTGAAGTGCTGGACTCTATGAGAGACTCTGGGTACTGACCTGTGGATGCCTTCGAGCAGTGGGCTGGCGCACGCAGCGACGACACTCACCTGTCACCTGGGGAACATAATGGCAAGTCAGTAAGGCAGGGGGCAGCGTGACCACACAACAGTAAACACAGATGAATGTGATTTGACTTTTTTGCTAGTGGCCGCCGAACTGGTATGGGCCAAACCATCGCCCGATCGGAGCTCTGGGCTGAAGAGATGAATTGATCAATTATAAAAAGGGAAGTGGAAAGAGATAGAGCTAGAGATAGATAGAGATACTGATATATATATATATATATATATATATATATATATATATATAAGAGAGAGAGAGAGAGAGAGAGAGAGAGAGAGAGAGAGAGAGAGAGAGAGAGAGAGAGAGAGAGAGAGAGAGAGAGAGAGAGCGGGTTAATTTGACCCCCCCCCCTGGTGCTTCTGAACACCACAGATGAATGTGTAAACCTAACGGGATAATTACAAACAAAAATAAAGGAAGAGAACTCCATAGTTTTCCTGTGTTAAGGAAAAGATGGCATTATCGCCTCGACCAGAATCCTCGAGTGACCCAGTCACTACTTAGAAATTATAGGAAACAGCAACCAGACGTGTGCCCAGGATACAGGGGGTCAGGACACACACACACACACACACACAAATACACACAGACACATGGGGAGGAGTGGCTGATATACGTGTAGAACAGTGAGAGGGAAGCAACATCACGGTGCTGGGTAAGGCATGGTTAAATGCTAAAATTAAGTGCATGTCTCGACTGCCAGAACTAAGTAAGGCATTGGGCCAGATATACATATAAAGTTCACCTCAACATGACGATGCTGTCACTCGGTTCCTCCCACTATCAAATAGCCGCAGTTGTAACGTCAGTAGAGCGGCGAGGCGTGGCACGGGGTAGTGCATGCTGCTGTGACAATGGTATGCGGACACATTTCACCGTGTTATCATACGCACGGTTGAAATGCTCGAGTTTTTTCCCCCGCGAGTGTTCCGAATTGTTCCGTGGTGACGACGAAGCGCAGCTGTGGCCTCTCTGATCCACACTGGCATGGCTCATCATTTCAACAGATGGTGGACCGAGACCTTCACACAAAGTCTGTGCACTTCTTTCTATATCTGCCCTTGAGGTACGGGCGTCTTGCACTGTTCTTATACTCTAACACTGGCGAGAAACACACCAGCAATTTCTTTCTTCTTAACCATCTATTGATTTCAAGTCAGGAAGAGTACTTAGTGATCTGCTCTTAACATTATTGCTATGTTAAAGTCTAGTTTTATACCTGCGGATCCCTATTGTGGGGCTCCGTTAGCTTCCAGGCTGCACTCCGTGCGGAAGCAGGATAAGGTGGGCTCCTCTGAGGCAAAATTATCCCTGGCGACTTTGTATGTTCGCTTCCAGTGTGCTGTAGATATTACAATCTCGGCACCTTGAGACAATGCTTTGTCGAGTGAGGACACTGTCGACCCACGGTGATTTGATGTTGAAGAGATCTGCTCCAATACTTGACATATTGTGTTACTGCCGCTGAATGTGTAACAACGGATCGCCAAAAATATACGAGACGGTCCAATGTGTATTAAAAAAAATAATAGAAGAAATGATTGTGCTGGAGAAACTGTAAAAGTGTAAACAATGTTTCTGTAAAACTTACTGGAGAACTTTTTCAAAAAAGGCGGCTTTATATATAAACAGTTTTACATTCTAAAAAGATATTTCGTATCAAAAATCGCATCAAAAATCGCTGAAAGTAGAGATAGATATTATATACACTTCACTTCTGCCTCCTTAGCCACCGACTGACAACACCAGGCCCAGAATATGAACGGTCTCTCAGGTAAATCTGCCTCTTAAAAGACACATTCGTGGCTGGATGCGGGCTGAGAAACCACACAGGAACTCAGGCAGTGGGTGTGGCAGACCAGAGGTTGCAGCTCTCCATTATTATGTGATCATGAGACAAAGACGACACACTTACCCAAATGTGTGTGTGTGTGTGTGTGTGTGTGTGTGTGTGTGTGTGTGTGTGTGTGTGTGTGTGTGTGTGTGTATAGTATAAATAGAAGGTTGTAAACCCGGCACTTGCCTCCCTGCACTAGCTGCGTCAACCTGTCTGGAACGCTTGGCAATTCGAGCATTGTTTAGCACTTAAGGCTTAAGGGCGTTTTCCATATATTCAGCGTCGCTCATGTGATTAGTTCCGCCCATAATCACTGCCTCCTCGTTGATATTGTGTTTAAAAGTTATTTTCAATCAGAGTTAATCGCACTCGTAAGTAATTCCAGCGTATGTAATCACTCCACAGCTGTGGGAGCTCGGGATACACGTCAAGCGGCACAAATTTCGAAATATAACGAATAATTATCTGTTCAGTTATGATTATTCGCCGCGATAGTCATCTGCGGTTGAGAAAATTCCAGCAAATACATCTGGGAACACCTGGTTTAAATTAGCTATCAGTCCTGTACGGGAAAGGGATTCTACACTCGTGGGGTCTCCATTTCTTGCTATTGTACAACTTTTTCACACTTTCGTTAAGTTGTCCAATATTTACCACATCCTCGATCAGTCCATTCCATCCCCCACCATTCTTATACTTTATAAAAGTACTCCTTTGTATCTTCTTGAACACGTTCCTTGCTTACCCTCACGTTAAACCTCTCGTAATTCTATCCCTAACATCTCTCGAGGAACTGTTCTCTGTCTACTACATCATCAGCATGGATGAGGATACGAAATATGGCAGAGCCTGTGCATCATCACTCAAATCTGTCCGTGACTCGCATTTCTTTTATTCTTTTCTTTTCTTTTAGTCTGAAGACGTTACCGACTGCACAAGTGTTGTGGTCAGGAGGTATCTTGACTGGATCTACCATAATCACAGTTACACCAACACCATGATGAGTGTGAGTTCACACACACACACACATTCTTGAAAGCAAACACGCGCGATTCATGCATTCTCTACCAACCCTGAAATCAAAGTTGTACCCACCAAGATACGATGCTCTGATACATGCCCTCGCCCCTCTCAATCCCTGTCGTTTCATACAACTTTACCTGGTACACTCAACATTCTTATACCCCCCTGTAGTTTGAACACTTATCTGTCACGAGTGCCTTTACAGAATGACACCAAACATGCGTACAGCCAGTCCTCAGACACCTCGGCATGATCCATACGTACAATGAAGATCCTAAGCTAACCAGTAACCAGTCAGCAACGCAGTCACTCACTTACTTAAGAAATTCACCTGCAATACCGACCATCCATTCCAGCCGCCTCCCAATCACAACTTTCCACGGGAAACGTAAACATTACGTGGCAGCGCATACATCACCTCTGAATTGAGTTTATGTCGACATCTTGACGTCGTAACCTGCTTATCAAAGATACTTCAGAAATACATGTGACGTCTAGCACCAATCCTAAATAATCTCATTTACACTTTGTTAAAGATGAGCCAACATATCTTCTCTAGCTGACATTTGGAGGGCTGCCGCAGCGGGCGAAGAGAGGAAAATTGGCGCGGCAAAAAGTAACATACGTAAGTGTTAGGTCGTGGGTATTCAGATTTGCTCCAGTTGACGATGGTTCCGTGTGATCACTTCATTTACACCCGCCATGTACTCAGTGTTGCCCCGTCTACTTGCAACCAGACCGTTTTCAAAATGACTGGTTATTCATTGTGTGGAGGCGAGTTCCTTCGTGGTGATCTACGATTGTCTTAAGACACACACACACACACACACACATATATATATATATATATATATATATATATATATATATATATATATATATATATATATATATATATATATATATATATGTGAATAAGAGCAAGGTTATTAGGTACAGTAGGGTTGAGGGTCAAGTCAATTGGGAGGTAAGTTTGAATGGAGAAAAACTGGAGGAAGTAAAGTGTTTTAGATATCTGGGAGTGGATCTGGCAGCGGATGGAACCATGGAAGCGGAAGTGGATCATAGGGTGGGGGAGGGGGCGAAAATCCTGGGAGCCTTGAAGAATGTGTGGAAGTCGAGAACATTATCTCGGAAAGCAAAAATGGGTATGTTTGAAGGAATAGTGGTTCCAACAATGTTGTATGGTTGCGAGGCGTGGGCTATGGATAGAGTTGTGCGCAGGAGGGTGGATGTGCTGGAAATGAGATGTTTGAGGACAATGTGTGGTGTGAGGTGGTTTGATCGAGTAAGTAACGTAAGGGTAAGAGAGATGTGTGGAAATAAAAAGAGCGTGGTTGAGAGAGCAGAAGAGGGTGTTTTGAAATGGTTCGGGCACATGGAGAGAATGAGTGAGGAAAGATTGACCAAGAGGATATATGTGTCGGAGGTGGAGGGAACGAGGAGAAGTGGGAGACCAAATTGGAGGTGGAAAGATGGTGTGAAAAATATTTTGTGTGATCGGGGCCTGAACATGCAGGAGGGTGAAAGGAGGGCAAGGAATAGAGTGAATTGGATCGATGTGGTATACCGGGGTTGACGTGCTGTCAGTGGATTGAATCAGGGCATGTGAAGCGTCTGGGGTAAACCATGGAAAGCTGTGTAGGTATGTATATTTGCGTGTGTGGACGTGTATGTATATAAATGTGTATGGGGGTGGGTTAGGCCATTTCTTTCGTCTGTTTCCTTGCGCTACCTCGCAAACGCGGGAGACAGAAAAAAAAAAAAAAAAAAAAAAAAATATATATATATATATATATATATATATATATATATATATATATATATATATATATATATATATATATACATATATATTGCAGCGTAGACACATGTGGTCAGCTGATACAGCGATAACCAAATATTTAAATGCCTAGCTACACTGCAGTATTATCAGTGACCTTCCATGATAACAGGCCAAGCTGTACAGCCATGTACTTTATCCTGACACAAGTATTACTCGAGTCGTTTTCTGCTCATCACTGGTTTCGTGTGAAAGACCTCGGTCATTCAGTATATCACTGCTAATCACTAAACTTGAAATTGGCTAGAATTACGAAGCTAATATAGAAGCGTGAGTAAATTGGTTTATACCTAAATATGGCACGTTAGCCCCGGCCATTATCAAGTCAATAAACACAATAATCAAGTTAGCTTATTTGCCACTTCTTCCAACAGGTCTGTTAATTCTTATACAGAGTCCCTTGGAATGTTGTGGAAACATACCATAATAATACACAGTTCGTGTCTGGTCTTACCACAACGTCAGGTTAGGTCAGAAACATTCTTCAAAGTGTTATAATTTCCAGATGTAGTTAGGAGGACTAAGCCGGAGTTCAGATGCAACAGCCGTGAACAACGACTGCTGCTTATCAAACAGTCATAAAAGCATGAGTTGGCAGCTACTTATACGTTGGCAGCTATTTATAATAAGTGTGAATAACTCTCTCGTGCATATATTTACAACGATGAAAAAGAGGACTGATGCTTTATGTCAATATTCTTTTGTATTCGTTTTAATGAAAGTGAAATACTCCCGCCATGGTATGCCTCTTCTGACTCGTCTTCGTGAGCCAAGTGACTGCAGCTGCAGCGAGATGTTCTCAAGTGGACACATACCACGTTGAACACTAAGGCTAAACACTCAGGCTTTCGACTCTGAATGCAAATTATCAATGTCCTTGAGAACCTAACGATAACGTACAATATAAATGATAAACATGCCTAAGAATGGTGTATGATAACTACAAATAAACAGACTCGTTCAAACCTGCGACAGATTTAAAACGATTCATCAAGGTCGGATTATAAGCATAAGTTATGAGCACAAATGACCTAATTTTACCCCTGGATTTCGAGTCACAACAGTTTCCCTGGAACGTTGGATGATAGAACCAAGGCTTGAGGAAGGCTTAACGAATCACTGCCAGTGGAAGCTACGTCAGTAAATAATCTAACTTGGGTTCGTCCTTCCATATCCTCATATCCTTCAGAATACACATCAAAATCACTGTGTTTGCAGTGTCGAGGATTCTGAAGTCGTTAGCTAGACTGTGTACGACACATCCTTTCTCCTGTGAATGCTTGTATGAATGGGTTTACTTGAGCCATGAACTTCTAGTGATCACGAGAGAGAGAGAGAGAGAGAGAGAGAGAGAGAGAGAGAGAGAGAGAGAGAGAGAGAGAGAGAGAGAGAGAGAGAGAGAGAGAGAGAGGAATTGACTTTAAGACGGCGTGGATAAAAATCGGCAGTGAAAATTACCATTTTGGAGCTACGGTTTGGGAAGGTTCAAGGCGCTGGCCTCGGGGAAGCACAGAGTTGAGAGAGGCAGGTGCTGATGACCCGACGGTAATGGCTGGAGAGGCAGCGACCGTGTGAACACAACTAAAACCCCGGGTTGTTTACACCTCATTAGCATGGGAGAGGAGAGGAGGGGGGGTGTGCAGGCCCCTATCCCCCCAAGCTATGGGGAGACGCACAACCTTCCTTGACGAGGGTGACTGAGGACGACCTCAACCATGGAAGATAATTGTTGTAACAAGTTCAAGAATATTTCCCACGAAGCTAAGGACCGTAATATACCAGACAGGAAAACTTCGATTTAATCACAAGAACCGTAACCCTAGAAGAAGAAGACGAAGAAGAAGAAGAAGAAGAAGAAGAAGAAGAAGAAGAATAAAAGAAGAAGAGAATTGAGAATTTAACCTTAAATTAACGCGAAAGACAAAGAAAACGAAAAAAAAAAAGATGGGGATTATGAGATCAGAGCTGCAGGGGAGACTAAACCAATCAAGCCTGATTTAGGCATTTGTGAAAGTAAACATTTCTTATTGAAACTTTACACTTTTTTTTTTCTTTTTACAAGGGAAGCCTCAGTAAAGATACCACAAGTGACCAATATAGTTATGAGACAGTAAATGATGTTAAATCAGTTATTAGCGACGTGGCTGGTAAGCAAATACGCGCATTAGAGCCAAAATAAGTGGTCTGGACTGGATGATATACTTGCCAGAGTCTTAAAGGAAATGTGCGTCGTAGCTTAACTCACCCCGTCATAAATTCATTCAATAAAGCGATAACGTGGGAGCGTTGTGCCAGAACTATTATAGACGATTATACTAACGTTGAGCCGAGACTAAATGTCTGGCCGTAAATGATCGTCCTACTTGCTAAAAAAAATCTATTCGAGAAAGTTACGTCAATCGATCGCAGAGAACTCAATCCTTACCTCACCTTAATCATTGTAGATACGGAGCGGACACAATGAATATGTTCACGTCTCACTAGAACTGCTCTTTTCCTATCAGTTTCTGAATCACAAACAATGGAACTCATACCAACAGCGTAGTAAGGTACTGAACTGGCGAACGGACAGGAAGCAGATGGAGAGAGAGAGAGAGAGAGAGAGAGAGAGAGAGAGAGAGAGAGAGAGAGAGAGAGAGAGAGAGAGAGAGAGAGAGAGAGAGAGAGTATCAACAGGGTAAGATATGGTTTGGCTACAATAAACAGCAAAGTGTCTTTGGGCTCGGTCCAGGAGGGGAGGGGGCTTAAGGCGTCTGTTACTCGTAATATAAATCAGTTATCTTAACAAAGTTGTCCGTAACGGCAAGTAAATCTGCTGATGACACTAGAAATGGGTTCGTCTTCAATTCGACTGACGGACGCCAGTAGACTAGGCTGCAGCAGTCTCGAGATGTGTGGAGGATGTCGAATGAAAATGGGTTATAAACAGTTCATTGTAGATAAATGGTATATTCAGATTCTGGCTAATGCTAATGGAAATTATCATCTTAACTGCGTAGAACTAGTAGAGCGGGGCACAGGGATGCTCATTAGATAAGTATAGCCAAGAGGACAATGTACTGATGTACATGATAGTGGTAATACGGTACTTGGCTTCATAGCAGGGGACGTTAGTAGCGAGAATGTAAAGGTTGTATTACAACCATACCCGGCATGAGTCAAACCGCATTTACATCCTGTTGTTGCAAGTTTGGGTCACCAGAGTATAGAGTGGGTACGAGTTCTCCTTGACAGTGTGCAGAGAAGGATGTAAAAAATTAATCCCAGACTTCACAAGCCTCCCTCCCATGTACAGGTATTGACAGATGCAGAGTGAAACGATAATAATGGGTGGTATAACGATCACCGTTCTTGACCGTGACGCATCCGTGGGCCGCCCAGGGTCGAGCGCATAGGTTCGAATCCTGGGTGTGGCAATCGGTCCACAGTCAACCCACCCGTTCATCCACCACAGCGGTAATAGATTAACCTTGGCTAAGGTCTCAGTTGCCCGTGCCGTCTTAGCTGACATAAAATAAAATGGTGAATGGGCTTAAGTCATATAAACAAGTAGAGAAATAAAGTGATCACTCCTAACTTGAACTCGTGACAATGGATTCAAATTAGAGACATCTGAAGTAATTCAACAAACAGGGGTAAACAGGAGCTACCTCGTCTGATGCACGGACCGGGAGACAGCCTCAAATGTCCAACGTTCCCATGTATGTTCGTCTGATTTTAGGTACAAGTAACACTGATCACGTTTTCTCAGGGTGGAGTGAGAGCTTATTACCCTCCAACCAGGCACAGACCACGCCAGCCAGCCAGCTCAGCACCCAAGGCCACTTCAATTTGCTAAGAATCTTTGCCGGACACTAGGATCATCCTCATATCACAGAAACCTACAGCTGACGCCTGCAGACACACCATCAACATTTGAAAGAAACAGATGTGGTCTGAGTATGGAACCTTACGGTACACCACATCCAACACAATTTTAAGAATACATACAACTGCCTGTCTGCGATCAGTGTGGTATAAGATGGGAACCAATGGACAAAATTCTTGTCCATATCCAGCACGTTCCTCTAACAGCAGGGCTCACAGTGTCAAAGGCCAGCTGTGCGTCTTGTCATAATCACATCTGTGTGATTGCCTTGGTCACATTCGTGTCATAAGTAGTCGTAACGATAGATCACACTGGTGTCGAGTAGGTATGCAGAACGGAACTCAGACTGTACAGGTACACTTCTTAGGTCATTTTTATTTTTGTGTGTGTACAAGATATCTAACGAAAGCCCACCAAGGCGCTACCAATGTTCTGTGAGAGGCACCTCCCGTCGCCGGCAGGGAGGCCAGCCCCTCACCAACCCAGCTACGAGAGAGAGAGAGAGAGAGAGAGAGAGAGAGAGAGAGAGAGAGAGAGAGAGAGAGAGAGAGAGAGAGAGAGAGAGAGAGAATGAGAAGAGAGAGAGAGAGAGAGAGAGAGAGAGAGAGAGAGAGAGAGAGAGAGAGAGAGAGAGAGAGAGAGAGAGAGAGAGAATGAGAAGAGAGAGAGAGAGAGAGAGAGAGAGAGAGAGAGAGAGAGAGAGAGAGAGAGAGAGAGACCTGGCCAGCAGGGCAACCTGAGACACACTGGAGTCCCCGGATGGAAAGTACCGGCCTCGACCGAGCACATGGCGGCAGCCGAGCTCGTCTGTATTTTCGTCTGTTATGAAGGTCGCGCGTAGTGGTGGGGGTGGAGGGAGGGGGTAGCATAATGGCTCTTACTTCCACGAAAGATTTGTACATTAATCCACTTCATCCCACAGTATATACGTGTGTGTGTGTGTGTGTGTGTGTGTGTGTGTGTGTGTTTGTGTGTGTGTGTTACAGCAACTCGTGTTGCCCCGTCTCTTAACCTTGTATATGTGTACCGTGTCTTTACTACTGTGCATGTATGTTTGGACACACACACACACACCAGCCTAAGCTAGTTTCCCATATACTGACCAGCCCCGCGGGGAGAACGAACACCTGGGTTGGGTGTAGTCCAATTGCTAATCCGAGAACTCGAACCCATGCGGGTATAACCCCGGTCTGTGTGTGTGTGTGTGTGTGTGTGCCGGCACCACCCTCCGTGCGGCCCGGGTGATACCAGAGGGCCAGGCTGAAGGTCACAGGGAGGTGTAAGGAGGGCGACCTTGGGTCGACCTGGCAAGCCGGCTGGCACGGGTCCCAACACGGCGCGCCGCCTCGACACAATCTATTACCGTAGTCCCTCCTCCCCCAGGGAGTCAGCCACGTTCTCCCAGGAACCGCTCATTTCTGGGGAGACTTAAATAAAACTACTTTTTTTTTTTCTATAATGGAAATCTGAGATATTTTACCTAGTAACTGATGATTCTATCATAAGATTTGCGTAAAGATACTTGGTGAGTTCAGTGGTGGAATATTGTCACCCTAAAAATTTATTATTAAGTTGAGGGCTAGTTAATTTTGACAAACTATATTTAGTGTGCACGGAAGTATTTTTCCGTGGAGACAAAATAAAGATTATTCAAATACCTATTTCTTATGTGGTCTTCAGACTACTTTGAAAAAAAAAAAAAAAAAAATCAGATAAGCAGAAATAGTTAAGTATACCTCGAAGAAATTGTGGGTCCTGTTCAGATGTCGAAATTTCTATTCTTGCGAACAGTTGTTCCGTTTATACAAAGGCTTGATCCGTCCTTGTGTGGAGTACTGCTCTCACATCTGGGGTGGTTCTAGCTCTGTATCCTTACTTGACCAAGTTAAGTCGAAAGCGATCGCATACATAAACTGTCCCAGGCTAACTCCCAAACTTGATCCTCTTGCCCTACGCCGCAATATTACTGGTTCACTTTCCCTCTTCTATGGATATTACTTTGGGTTTTGCTCCCGAGAGCTGACTGCTTGGGCACAGCTAGACCACGCAATACTCGGGAAGCTGTTGCCTCACATGATTACTGTGTGGCCATCGGCAACTCAAGGGTGGGCCGTTTTGATAACTGCTTCTTTCCCTACATCTAGAAGCTCTGGAACTCTCTCTCTTCTCATGTCTTTCCCAATAATTATGACCTGGCACATTGGAAAGGAAAGGTTTTTTCACTTTTTCCAAAACTGGTACATACTTCTCTATCTCTCTCTCTCTCTCTCTCTCTCTCTCTCTCTCTCTCTCTCTCTCTCCCCTCTGGTGAACCTCTCTGTGTTTCAATGAAGGCCTGACCTTGATGTGGACTTTCGTCCGTGACTGGAGCTTCCAATGTCCCACCCCGAAAAAGTGACTGTCAGTTCGGACGTCTGCCTTGCAGCAGCGGTGGGTCAGACCGTCAATCGTGTTACATAATTCAGACAACATTTTGTATGTATTGTGATATATCGGGTTTGATTTTGTATTACTTATCGCGCAAGTAGTAAGAATCCCTGATAAAATCTATCCAACCCGATGGTAATGAAGCAATAATCGCGCACTTTCACGGAACACCTAATGCCCTCCGACACCAGGATCCGAACCCCCGACCACCTTGTGTGCGAGCTGGGGACGCTAACCATCAGAGGACGGGGGAGCAGTGTGTCCCGGGAGGGGAAAGTCCCAGAGAGAGAGAGAGAGAGACAGAGAGAGACAGAGAGAGAGAGAGAGAGAGAGAGAGAGAGAGAGAGAGAGAGAGAGAGAGCAATGCATCAGATGAGGAGGCCCTCACACACACACACACACACGAGAGTGAGAGACTTTTTTTTTGACCAGTGGTCACCCAGGGTTACCTTACCGTTGCCTGTGGAAGCTCCCTGCCCAACCCGCAGTAACTGTCACCCTACACTGGTCATGATCATCTCACCTGACAAGGATCTGCCTCCCTCTACAGAGCAAATGATTTCCCCCATCTCATGATTTTGCATATATATATATATATATATATATATATATATATATATATATATATATATATATATATATATACCAGGAACCAAATAATTGTATCATGTTCATTATATTGACGTTTTTAAGAGAGCAATCTGATTTTTGACACCAGTGTGATTGTCACAATGTTCTATAATGATACTCGACTCACTCACTACACCCAGTGAGGAAGCTGTACTAAAGGCAGTGTTCTCCCTCCACAGGCCGCCGTAGACAGGAAGAAGCTGGACCTGAACCCTCTGCGGGATGCCAAGCTGCCCGTTATATTCGTCTTGGGTAAGTCCACCACAGAGGGGTACATGTAGGGCGGGTACGTGAGTTATGTAGATGGAGACAAGGTTTTGAAGCAGGAGGCTCCTTCCCACCCAGTACCATAGATGGCAAAGGACAAGGCTCCTCCCTACCCAACATTAAAGATGGAGGTAGGATAAGTGATACAGGAGGAGGGAAGGAAGGGGTGAAGAGAGGAGGAACTAAACCGGGGGAGCTGGAGGCACGGATGACCAGCGTCCACAGTGGAAGTGGACATCGAGATGGAATGGCAACACTGAGGAGGGGAAGAGCAGGTTCTGGCCTGGAGGATGAGTGGAGATGAGGAAGGTGACGTTGGAGGGGAGGCGGTGTGAGAAATGCTGGAGATGACTGTGATGATGAAGGACTAAATGGAAGAGGAGAAATAGCAAGGAGATCGGAGATGAGGAGGAGGAGGAGGAGGGTTGAGGGGAAGGATGAAGACAGGAGCAGAACACAGATGGAGTGAAAGGATGAGGCTATAGGAAACCACAAGTATGGAGAGACAAAAAAAAAAAAAAAGGTAAGTGATGTTGATGTTTCGGTACAGGTTACTGGCTGACGATTAAGCGAGGTGGGTGGGAGCGTGGCATGGATGGCCTCAGCACCACACGTGGTAGAGATCTCGCATGAGGAATGCTGAGAACAAGCAGGTCACTCCGCCTCAACACTCAGAGGAGCATGGACGAAGCATACCCTGGTTAGGTGGTGCTAAGTCAACCTACCAACCACCCAGTACCCCCGGGGACAACGTATATGGCCCGAGTACCCCTGGGATGTCCCCGCACCACCTGGGGATGATGTATATGGCCAGAGTACCCCGGGATGTCCCCGCACCACCTGGGGTTGATGTATATGGCCAGAGTACCCCTGGGATGTCCCCGCACCACTTAGGGATGAAGACCACGACCTGGGCAACGTAGACAGTGGCAACACCATACAATGGAGGTGGATCTTACGGTGTCTATGACCAGTGCAGCGCCGTGGCTACTGTCAGTCCCCCCCCTGCCACAGAAGCCTGAAGTCTTCCCTTTCAGGTGGACGTCACATGCACATGCGTTGGGTAGAGGTAGACAGGTAGGTATTGGTTGGGAGATTATGTAAGAGGAACAAAGCCCTTACTGCATGAAAGTGAAATCATGTCAGGATAAATTCATTATCACTGACGACTGATCCTGAGTTGCTGCTGTGGTGCGTGTGACTAAGACGTGTCTCGTGGTGCGACAGGTGGCCCCGGCTGCGGGAAGGGGACGCAGTGCGAGAGGATCGTCAAGAAGTACGGCTACACCCACCTCTCCTCCGGTGACCTGCTGAGGGAGGAGGTGGGGTCGGGGTCCGAGCGAGGCAAGGCCCTGAACGCCATCATGGAGAAGGGAGACCTCGTCCCTCTGGTTAGTACCTCCAGCAGCCTCCCTCCACCAGGGGGCTCATCCACCTACTACCACTCACCTCACCTCACCTCACCACACTACACCGACCCTGCACACTAGCCTTCACCACCCACTTGCACTCAATGCACCATCAACCACCTGCACATAAGGTTCCACCACCCACCTACACACTAGCCTTCACCGCCCACCTGCACTTGACGCCCCATCATCCACCTGCACTTAAGGTTCCACCACCCACCTGCACTTGACGCCCCATCAACCACCTGCACATAAGGTTCCACCACCCACCTGCACACTAGCCTTCACCACCCACCTGCACTCGACGCCCCATCAACCACCTGCACATAAGGTTTCACCACCCACCTGCACTCGACGCCCCATCAACCACCTGCACATAAGGTTTCACCACCCACCTGCACACTAAATCTTCACCACCCATTTCACCACGCCACACCGACACCTGCACACGAACCTTCACCACCCACCTGCACACGAGGCTCCACCACCCACTCCACTTGTCGTGCGACCCATCATCTTACGTTTGACCGACCTAACATTACACTTACCTACAGTCCTCCCTCTCCTCTCTCCACCTATCGTTTTACCAAATTCGACTCGTCTCCATCGTCCATCAGGCGTATTATAGACATGGCAAGTCTTGAGGATGAAGATCAAAGTTCATCCTTCGTGTTTATTGTTTTTACAACAAAAAGTGAAGGGAGATTTATTGACGGAAAGAAAATCTGTTATCCTGAATTCAGAAAAAAAAGTTTTCACGAATACAGTGCAACGGGTGTGCACTTTCACAGAACGCACAATGCCCACCGATAGCAGGATTCGAACCTTTACCATTTGTGTGGGAGCTGGGTATACTAACCATAACCTAATTGTTCGCGCACTCACCTTCCAAGCAAGTGGTTGATCGTTCGAACCCTGCTGTCGGAGGACATTATGTGATACTTAACCTGTTCTTTGGTACATAAGATCAAAGCTTCCTCTCTCACTTGCTTTCTTAGTTATCATTTCAGTATTGTCAACATCATCACCATGTTTTTGACCCATGACTGTTTGACATCTTTCCTTGTTGACGTTGTCCTCTGGTTTCAACAGGAGGTGGTGCTGGACCTCCTGGCGGAGGCGATGCTGAAGCAGGTGTCGACTTCCAAGGGCTTCCTCATCGACGGCTACCCGCGTGAGCAGGCCCAGGGCGTGCAGTTCGAACAAAGCGTATGTAACATTGCATCCTTCCCTCACTCAGCCTATACTCTGATCATTCTAGCATCCTTAGCTAACTTTAAGAGCCGCACATGTCCGTGTTTGGCTTCCACACGCCCTCAGGTCTACGATCTCTTTGTCTTCGCTCGGTGGCCTATCAGTCATACCTCCTCAGGCTGTGCGCCATGTTGCTCTCTGTGCACTACCGTCGTCTTTGCCCTCGGGTGAGTAAGTCGTCCCCGTCGGTGGCAAATGTTTGATCCCTGAGTGTCATAAAGGCCTTTACAGAACGCCAGAACTCCTCTCCTGATGTTGTTCTGACAATAATTGCTGCACTCAGCCTCCTTATATTTACAGAGAACTCTCACTCGCAATGTATTTCTTGACTTCACCGCAGTTCACACCACAATCACCTCCCATATATTTCCTGACCCATGTGGCAGTGTTCTTCGCAGGCTATCAAACAGTGCTCAATCAGTTGTACCTGTACACATTATGATGTCTCTCTCTCTCCTCTCACGTGCACATGTCTCCATCCTTCATAACATTCTGCAGTGACTTCTGGTACTCCTCACAGCAGCAGGAGCGAGGTTACTCAGTCAGCTCTCTGGTACTTTCCTGACAACAACACAGTTTAAGATTTGTTGCATGGGTTTACATGAGAAAGACAGACAACAGGAGGCCTGATTGGCCCACGACTGGGCTGTCTGGTGAAGAAAAAGAAGTTGACAAGAAAATGCAATTCCGCTCAGCACTTTTGTTAAGCCATCACCGACTCCCCGCTTCTGCACATTAGCCTTCTAGTGTCCCCGTCACCGCCGTCGTTTATGCCCTACACTATACGCGAGATTCATGGTGGCTCAGGTGATATATTCCTTCTGTCGACTCTTTCCTTCTCCACCGTCATGGAGCAAAACCACTACATTTAATCATAGTCTCTCTGCTGCTTCGTCACCATCGAGGTTCCTCAGCCGGTGCTTCACACGCACTCCACGACACTCCATCGATCTTGTGCTCCAGGTCACATACCCTCACGGACCTGAATGTGTCGAGGGGCGGGAGGAGGAAGGAGAGGCCAGGGAGACACCCCAGTGGATTTCCGGGTCGGTCTTTGTGTCTTTGTTTCTGCGTAGTAGGGGAATTACCGTCTCCATCACCTGAAAACCTCCGGTGATTGCTTTCTCTTGAGGCCACTGTGAGACGTAATGACTCTAAGGTCAGGCAGTCTGTCCATTAGACAGCTGGATTCTGGAGACTAACTTAAGTTTTACGTGGCAAAAATGTATCTTGCTCTTCAAGCCAGATACCCGTGACTTCAGCGGTGACATGGTATAACGTCAGGGTCGCCCTTATTCTACGAATTCTTCTGTGTGGATAATTGTGACCCTAATGTGGGTTTACTGTTATACAATCATCACATTTTTTTCTCACTCTATTCACCTTTCACTCGCTACAGCTTTTATGGTATATATATATATATATATATATATATATATATATATATATATATATATATATATATATATATATATATATATATTTTTTTTTTTTTTTTCATACTTTGTCGCTGTCTCCCGCGTTTGCGAGGTAGCGCAAGGAAACAGACGAAAGAAATGGCCCAACCCCCCCCCCCCCATACACATGTACATACGTCCACACACGCAAATATACATACCTACACAGCCTTCCATGGTTTACCCCAGACGCTTCACATGCCTTGATTCAATCCACTGACAGCACGTCAACCCCTGTATACCACATCGCTCCAATTCGCTCTATTCCTTGCCCTCCTTTCACCCTCCTGCATGTTCAGGCCCCGATCACACAAAATCTTTTTCACTCCATCTTTCCACCTCCAATTTGGTCTCCCTCTTCTCCTCGTTCCCTCCACCTCCGACACATATATCCTCTTGGTCAATCTTTCCTCACTCATTCTCTCCATGTGCCCAAACCATTTCAAAACACCCTCTTCTGCTCTCTCAACCACGCTCTTTTTATTTCCACACATCTCTCTTACCCTTACGTTACTTACTCGATCAAACCACCTCACACCACACATTGTCCTCAAACATCTCATTTCCAGCACATCCATCCTCCTGCGCACATCTCTATCCATAGCCCACGCCTCGCAACCATACAACATTGTTGGAACCACTATTCCTTCAAACATACCCATTTTTGCTTTCCGAGATAATGTTCTCGACTTCCACACATTTTTCAAGGCTCCCAAAATTTTCGCCCCCTCCCCCACCCTATGATCCACTTCCGCTTCCATGGTTCCATCCGCTGACAGATCCACTCCCAGATATCTAAAACACTTCACTTCCTCCAGTTTTTCTCCATTCAAACTCACCTCCCAATTGACTTGACCCTCACCCCTACTGTACCTAATAACCTTGCTCTTATTCACATTTACTCTTAACTTTCTTCTTCCACACACTTTACCAAACTCAGTCACCAGCTTCTGCAGTTTCTCACATGAATCAGCCACCAGCGCTGTATCATCAGCGAACAACAACTGACTCACTTCCCAAGCTCTCTCATCCCCAACAGACTTCATACTTGCCCCTCTTTCCAGGACTCTTGCATTTACCTCCCTAACAACCCCATCCATAAACAAATTAAACAACCATGGAGACATCACACACCCCTGCCGCAAACCTACATTCACTGAGAACCAATCACTTTCCTCTCTTCCTACACGTACACATGCCTTACATCCTCGATAAAAACTTTTCACTGCTTCTAACAACTTGCCTCCCACACCATATATTCTTAATACCTTCCACAGAGCATCTCTATCAACTCTATCATATGCCTTCTCCAGATCCATAAATGCTACATACAAATCCATTTGCTTTTCTAAGTATTTCTCACATACATTCTTCAAAGCAAACACCTGATCCACACATCCTCTACCACTTCTGAAACCGCACTGCTCTTCCCCAATCTGATGCTCTGTACATGCCTTCACCCTCTCAATCAATACCCTCCCATATAATTTACCAGGAATACTCAACAAACTTATACCTCTGTAATTTGAGCACTCACTCTTATCCCCTTTGCCTTTGTACAATGGCACTATGTACGCATTCCGCCAATCCTCAGGCACCTCACCATGAGTCATACATACATTAAATAACCTTACCAACCAGTCAACAATACAGTCACCCCCCTTTTTAATAAATTCCACTGCAATACCATCCAAACCTGCTGCCTTGCCGGCTTTCATCTTCCGCAAAGCTTTTACTACCTCTTCTCTGTTTACCAAATCATTTTCCCTAACCCTCTCACTTTGCACACCACCTCGACCAAAACACCCTATATCTGCCACTCTGTCATCAGACACATTCAACAAACCTTCAAAATACTCATTCCATCTCCTTCTCACATCACCGCTACTTGTTATCACCTCCCCATTTACTAATGTCTTTATCTCTGCAATTCATTTATATTTGTTGCTATTCTTTGTTCATGGTTTAGCTTACTATGTGTAGTGTTCATCTTTCTAATGAGTCTATCTTCTCGTACTGTGTATGTACATATATCATATTTCATCGGGGAAAATGAGTGACGAGTCTTTGTTGCCCTCAGATTCTGCCGTGCAGCAAGGTGTTGTACTTCGAGGTGCCGGACCAAGTGATGGTCGAGCGCCTGCTGAACCGCGCTAAGACCTCGGGTCGCGTCGACGACAACGAGGAGACCATCAAGAAGCGGTTGGCCACTTTCCACAAGCACTCCGAACCCGTCATCGAATACTACAAGAACAAGTGCAACACCATCGCCGCTCTGGGCTCTCCCGACGAGGTCTTCACCGAAGTACAGAAGGCTCTTAGCAGCATGCAGTAAACACTCCCTGAGTTCACCTTTACGAAGTGTATCTGTGCTATTCACAAAAGACGCCAGATTAATTCTTATTTTTTTTTTCTTTTATCGTAAACTGTTGGAAAATTCGAAATCTTGGACGTATGTAAATCAAGAAGATGGCAGATGACAGTCATCAGTGTAGAACCCAAACATTACACGACATTTGCCATGCCTGATATACTTCGTGGGTGGACGATGCTCACTAGGGAATCACTCGGGCTTCCAGACGTCTGTCAAGCCTCCCATATTGGGCGGTGGAGCCTGATGCGAGAGGGAAATACAGTGTAATAACGATACAAGGAACAGTTGAGGGAAGACTGCCGCTCGTATAGTCCTGGTGATGATGAGTGATCACGAGCGACGTAGAGAAACTGCTCACTCGCTCTTGCGACGCGAGTGTCTCTTTCTGACCACGACGGAGGATGACACACGACTCAAACGACCAACCACACACACAAGGTGCATTTCTGGCCATGTATTGTTGACTGTTAATAAAATGTTCACATGACGTAACGCCGAGACTTTGTATCATCACAATGAACATGACACCTTTATGATCTCCCAGATAACACGTACACAATACTAAACCCGTCGACCCACACCCACCTCGGTTATACACTGACGTTTTCCACTGAATCTTTACATTTGACTGTACTGAATTTTGGACCAAATGACAGGTACGGAAACATGAGGCGTCTACCGCCAAGAGGTATGGGCATCTGATACGTGAAGAGGAATGCGAGTTTTGACGTAAACCTGAACAAGAACTCTGAGTGTTCTGCAGAACTTCAGGAATCTTTTGTGAATCCCAGGTATGACGTAGTGGCTGGTGAAGCTACTGAGTTTGTTCTGAGTGTAACTATACCTAACCAAGGCTGAGGCGGGGTTCCTTGACTGGCTGAAAACAAGACTTAACTCACTCTGAGAATCTGGAAGACTTAAGACTGGCTTTTGAACTTAAAGGTTGACTCTAGACGAGGCTGATGGGACCTTAGAATGGCAGGAGACCGACTTAAGTTTAAGTCTAGATGAGGCTACAAGTGGGACGTCTGATGACTGACTGGTAGCGAGTGTGGACTCACCCTGATGTAGTCTCTGGGTAACTGACAAACACAGACGAAGGTCTGCCCTCGAAAGGTTCTGATACAGTCGTAGACTGTACTAACGTGACTCTTTATTAGTCTCTGACACGGTCATGACATGACCAACACTGACTGAGGATGACCCAGGATGGAAGACTAATGAGGTCACAAGGCTTTCTCCTAGGTGTGGCTTTGACACGTTCTTACAGTGTGTGATTGGTTAAGACTTGACCCCCAGACAAGGTTTTGATCTGACTGGTCCTGACTCTCTGTGACGTTCTGAGATGCTCTTAAAATGAGGCTGACTAGATTTGACTCATAATGAGGCCTATGACGGGTTCTTAAAACGACAGACTGACCTACTATGAACTGTGGATGAGGATGCGATAGAGTCTTAGAAGAACTGAGAATAACTAGAAGGGATCCTGGAGGACACCTGGACGTGGCTTTAGAGAGACAGACTAGACTCTGGATAAGACAGACAGACACAAACGATGACTGACGGACCACTTAAAGTTTACTCAGGATGAGACTTTAACAGAGGCTTTTTATACCAGCTTGAGACTTATCTCGGACGAGTCTCTCTAACGAGACTTTACAGACAGAGACTGAACAGAATGTAGCTTGGAGGAGGCTCTGGCGAGGCGTTCGAACAGTAAGACTCACAAAGGTTGACTGGATGAGACTCTGACAGTGCTTTAAATAAATGAGACATATGAAGAATGACTTTCCATAATCATCTTACCGGACTTGAGAGTCTGACAGACGAAGGACGACTTTCAGCGTGACAATGTCTGTTTCACTCTGGCTGAGTCTGACTAAGTCTTAGAATCTGGAGCTTTGATGAGCCATAGTCTCTTGACGAGGCTTTGGTTAGGTCTTGGAATGACCGAAAGAGGCTGCAGACGAGGCTCTGAAGGGTTCTCAAGATGATATGAACTGCCTGAGGTTGACTGTGGGTGGGGCTCCGACAGGATCTAAGACCGACAGACTAATCACACGACCTAGCTTTGGGTGAGGCTGTAAGAGGGTCGTAAAATGATAAAGACTGACTGACCCTGACCCTGGACGAGACTCTGAAGAGGTCTCAGAAACACGGGGAATCACTAGACTTGACTCTACGCCGGAAATGGCACCCATGGAGTGTTAGAATGTCCCGAGACGAAGGCTGACGTGAGCAGGGCTGTGACTGGGTCTTGGAATGATTCAGACACACTGAGCCTCACGCTGGCCGAGGCTCTGATGGCGGTCTTGGGAAGAGACGTACAACGGCCGACGTTAGCTGAGGCTCTGGCGTGGTCTCAGGACTGGAACTGAGGAAGGATGACTTTTGATGGGGCTCTGACTGGGTCTTAGAATGACTGCCAATGACTGACGGTGACTGACAGACCACTGTGGATGAAGCTCTGACTGGGACCGTACATCAAACTGACTAAGAGTCAATTCTTGATGCAGCTCCGACGAGGTCATGAAATAAGACGGCGTTAGGTTAACTATGGACGAAGCTCTGAAAAAAAATAAAAAATGTCTTACAATGACTCCATACGACTTTTGAATGAGGCTTTGACACGGTCTCAGAATGACTGAGTCTGGCTCTAGTTGAGGCCCTGATGAGACCTTAGATGAAGACGTAACAGGGCTGACCGTGTGTGAGACCCTACCATGACCGAATGACTAAGGCTGAGGCGGACGAAGCTCTGATGGGGGTCTTCCCAAGACAGTGGAGGACGTCCTAACATGCTTACAATGACTCAGTTTAACTGGACCACCTTCTAATGGGACGTTAGAATAACTAATGCTGTGACTGATGTCAGAATTTACAGATCTAAAACTGAATTTTACACTGTGACTGACTGACTGACTGACAGATTCTAACCAAATCTAGGAATGGCTCAGATAGTGACGACAACTGACTCAAGATGAGGCTCTTGACCTGAGCTCGGACAGATGAACGACTGCTTGAGTCTGCGTCCACCTTTTCGAATGGTTCCAAACTGTGTATAAGACTGTGTCTGGTGGAGGTGCTGACGAAGGCTCTGACGGTTGGAAGTATGACTAAAGTTGACTATAGCGAAGGCTATGAGATGGTCTGAGACTGGTCGAAACCTAGACTGATAATGACTCAGGGTAAGGCCACCATGCGACTCTACACTGGTTGATGATACTACGATGACTGACTGAAGTCTTACTACGATGACTGACTCTGACTGAAGTCTTACTACGATGACTGACTCTGACTGAAGTCTTACTACGATGACTGACTCTGACTGAAGTCTTACTACGATGACTGACTCTGACTGGAGTCTTACTACGATGACTGACTCTGACTGAAGTCTTACTACGATGACTGACGATGACTGAAGTCTTACTACGATGACTCACTCTGACTGAAGTCTTACTACGATGACTGGCTCTGACTAAAGTCTTACTACGATGACTGACTCTGACTGAAGTCTTACTATGATGACTGACTCTGAATGAAGTCTTACTACGATGACTCACTCTGACTGAAGTCTTACCACGATGACTGACTCTGACTGAAGTCTTAAAACTGACTGAGAGGCTGACTGACTGAGGATGACTTAGACTGTGACTTGCGGCAAGTCTGACTACGAGAGGTAAAGCCAACTGCGACCCTTAAAAAAAGTGACTGTCAACTGAGGTTGTGATCAGAAGCACAGTCATACCTGACTGGGACTTGTGGCTGGGACGACGACTGTGGACCTCTGTATGTGTAAATGTGACAGTGGTTCTTGGGGGACTCCTGACACACAACTTGACTGACGGAGAATTTTCCGACAGGCGTCTATGGCTTACTGACGCATGTATTTCGCCAGCGTCTCTCACAGTGAAGGGTTGATAACACAGACGAAGACAGACTCGCTACACAATTAGGAGGGTGAGAAGCGTGCGTTGGATAGTAAGAACTGGAGTGATGTGGTATATGGGGGGAGCGGGACGTGATGTCAACTGCGACTGCAACTCAGGGAGACGAGTGACTGTTTGGACGAAAGACTTGTGACTGTAACAAGGATATTCACGATTCTGAATGAAAGACTTTCCACAGGGACCACAGAGACAACAAAATCCTTTTCACCGTAACGAAGAAAATCAACTGTGTCTGAAAAACTCTCGAGGACACTTGAGCATCATACTTGAGCCTCATACTTGAGTACCAAACAAAGAGTTCCAGCGACAAAGAAAACTTGACCGTGATCAATAAGGACTTACGACCGCGACAATGAGAAATGTATTATTAGTGGAATGGAGAAAAAAAAATACTCATGACCGGTTGAGAGACTTATGAGCACGATCTTGGAAGAGGAACCTGGAAATGTGTGCCGAAGAACTTCTACCGCGAAATTTAAGTCTGTGATTAAAATACTTACGACCAAACGAGAGAGACATTCAAAGTGTGATACAGTCAGACACATCACTGGAACTGAGAGCGAGAGAAAAAAAGAAAAAATGCTTCCAACTATCACTCAACTTGGGGAAACCGATCCCCGAAGCACCTTTAGGAATAAGTCTAGTGAATGAAGGAATGAAATCGAGAACTAAGGAGGCTTGGTGAAAGAAAAGTGCACACATAAGTAGCAGTGTGGGGGACTTGCTGAAGCCTCTTGTTACTTATGTGACATATAAGTATGGCTGCCAGAAACTTGTGTTGTGACTCTGCGAGACCTATAACCCCAGCGAGACCTATAACCCCAGCGAGACTTATAACCCGAGAGATGATCCTGTGTTCCTGACAAAAACTCTTCTGAACATGAGACTTATATAAATGACACACACTGATCACTGTGACTGGGAGAGTTATATGACTGAAAGATTTTTTTAAGATATTACCAAAAGAACCTTATGACTATACAACAAAAACTATTATACAGGAAAGATGTATGGAATTACCACTAACAGAAACGACTGTGACATAAGTTATAGGATGACATGACTTGCCGAGGCTTATGACTGTGGCAGAGACTGATGACTGTTAATATGGTCGAGACGCATACCTACAGCTGAAGTATACATGTTACTGTAAATGAGACTTATGACTAATATCTAAGGTAGATATGACTAAATAAAATTCATGACTAATATCTAAGGTAGATATGACTGTTAATAAGACTTAAGACCAATAGCTAAGGTAGATATGGCTTTAAATGAGACTTATGACTAATATCTAAGGTAGATATGACTAAATAAAATTCATGACTAATATCTAAGGTAGATATGACTGTAAATAAGACTTAAGACCAATAGCTAAGGTAGATATGGCTTTAAATGAGACTTATGACTAATATATAAGGTAGATATGACTCTTAACGAGACTTATGACTAATAACTGATGTAGATATGACTAAATGAGACTTATGACTAACATATGAGGTAGTTATGACTTTAAATGAGACTTATGACTAATAACTAAGGTAGCTACGACTATGAATGAGACTTATGACTAATATCTAAGGTAGCTACGACTATAAATGAGACTTATGACTAATATCTAAGGTAGATAAGGCTTTAAATAAGACTTATGACTACATTTGAGGTAGCTGCGGCTCTGAGTGAGACGAAATGGCTGTGATTGCATTTCTTGACCAGAGCTATGATAGCCACGACGCTGAGACTTATGACTGGGAAACACAGGTGAGGTATTCATGATTCTGAGACTTATGACCAACTAAGACTAATGACTACACATCATAAGGTTGTTATGACGAACGGAGACTTATAACTATGGCCTGTAACTGTAACCATGAGCCTTATGATTCTCACCGAGACTTATAATATCTGTAACCCTATGGCTTTAACAGAGACGAATGGCTGCAGGTGAGGTAGTTAACAGGTGAGGCAGTTAACAACCTGGTCGAGAAGTATAACACTCACATATGACCATGATTATGTATTAAGGCGAACTGTTTGGTAATTAGGAGTCTAATTAGTAATCAGCCTTACGATTGTGACTAAGACCTTACGACTGTGTCTAAGACTAGTGACGTCATCTGAGGTCTTCACGACCACAACTGGCATTTATGACCGAGGCTTGTAACCACTACGACTGTGACACGTGACGACCCGACCCCTGCAGTAGTTTTTGACCAAGTGAGACTTATAAATATGGCTTATGACCGCTCATAGGGCAGTGTTTGTGCTTACTGTAGTACAAAACCATCTATTGTCATCTTAAAGATGGCTAAGTCTCTCCTAAGATTGAAGCCACAAGGCCCAAGATATCTTTAGACTTCGTATTTATGTTTTTTTTATGTTTGGTATAGTTTCCCCTTCTTAACTCCTCCATGCACACCTATTTTCAACTCTGTGATCAATTGACCTGCCACGGGGCGTCACTCTCTTTATATCCACGCAATGAACTCCTCTTTGCAGGCGATTTAAATGTACAGCACAATGACTGGTTCGGGGCAACTAAGGATGGTCCTAGTGGAGCTGAAGCCCATACCGTCTCCCTCTTTAACAACAAAGTGCAACAAGTAATTTACCCAGCAGAAGTTCCTGGTGCTCATGACCAATTCTTCTCACACACTCCAGCTCATTTTTGCCTCAATCCTCTCATTATATATATATATATATATATATATATATATATATATATATATATATATATATATATATATATATATATATATATATATTATTCATTTATTGCAAAAGACTATCTGCTGGTTTTGTGAGCCTGATGGGATTTGACCGGTGTAAACCCCGTTGCTCATGTATGTGAGATGAAGGGTACTCGATCATTTAGGGTCTCCCTTGGGCATATTCTCTACTAACTTTCCTCAGGACATGTACTGCTGTGCCAGGTTAGATGCTTTTGTAAAGTGGAGATCATTATGGACGGGATCGAGTCTTAGTTCTCCTCTACTAAGTTCCCGGATCTTGGTTTGATCACACGTTCATGCCTGTCATATCATTTCTTCTCAAAATCATCGTAAAACTGTGGTTCGTGGAGGCACGGTCACCATCGTGAGGTGTGTTGATCTGACTTCGTCTTCAACTGGTAAATCTTTCCGGTCCTCCAATCAAAAGCATCTCCAATAACCTGTGGAATCCTACCTCTCCTGACCCTCGGCTGTGGAGGTTGCTAACCATCCAACTGACAGCGTCACAATCTCTGGCGTCGGACTGCCCTGCAGTTCTAGTGTGGATGATTCACCATCAAGTCCTCCCTCCCCCACCACCACATCATCATCCCACTGAGTCTATGGCGACTCCTGGAGATTCCTCACTCAAGGTCTTCCGGATACTCTCCCAGCTCCAGGTGGAGGAGGAGGTGTCAAAAGAACCCAGCGTCTGATACAGGTTCCATCACTGATGTTCCTATTTCATTTCTTTCTAAAAACCCAAACTTAGATGAAAGAAGAGGAAGAAAAAAGAGACGCTCAGATAATGAACATCATAAAATCTGTTTCCCATAACTTGTAGAGGTGGACAGGTGTCGTAATTACTTCTCTTGCGAGCAAGTTATTCCCTATACACAAGAATCGCATTCAACCCCCACATGCAATACTGCTCACGTACCTTGGTCGGCTCTGTCTCCGCCTCTCCCACAGCCGGAAAAGGAATCAAAGACCATCTGCCTCATCAGGTCAACTGCTGTCACCTCTCTTGAACCCTATTCACTCTCCATCTGCCTCCCTGAATCTATTCTACGTGTATTATCATTTCGGCCACCGCTCTCGTGAGCCATCTGTTTGTGTCCCAGATACTACAGCCTCGGCGTGCGACACGCGACAAGCTGCTGCATCCCTTAGTTTCTGTATGGAGGCCTGCAACACGAGGGTGAGCCGTCATGGTACCTCCTTCTTTCATCGAGCAGCGGAGTCAGTGTGATTCTCTTCCTCCTCTCGTCTTACACTCTTCCTCTGGCCTCCTCACCTTCAGTGGTCAGGTCGACAGAAAATAGATGGAGCAGTTAACTATAACTTTCGATTGACAGACACATCACTGCGACCAAGACTTATGACAACTGCGACTATAAAGTTATGACTCGCAGAGTTACGTCTGCGACGCATGACTTATGGCGAGAACTGAGTTAGTTATGATGATGACTGAGGATTACGAATGTGACTGACACTGTTAACTATGCTGACTGAGGATTACGAATGTGACTGACACTGGTAACTATGCTGACTGAGGATTACGAATGTGACTGACACTGGTAACTATGCTGACTGAGGATCACGAATGTGACTGACACTGGTAACTATGCTGACTGGGGATCACGAATGTGACTGACACTGGTAACTATGCTGACTGGGGATCACGAATGTGACTGACACTTACTGTTAACTATGACTATAACTATGGCTTATGGACACGACTATGAAAGTCAAGACTGAGAGATATGACTTGTGAGAGACTTATGAGTAGAAACGTTGTAGTTATGACTCAAAATGAGGCTTTTAAATTCGGTTTGCGACTACATACGGGGTCATTATAAGTCTTCCTGAGACTTATGACTATAACATATGACTGTGACACAGACTTATGACTATAACTATGGTAATTATGACTGTAACTGAAACTTATGACTGTAACCGAGACTTATAACTGCAGCATATGACTGTGACAGAGACTTATGACCATGACTGTGGCAGTTATGACTGTAACTGAAACTTATGACTGTAATCGAGACTTACAACTGCAGCATATGACTGTGACAGAGACTTATGACCATAACTGTGGCAGTTATGACTGTAACTGAAACTTATGACTGTAACCGAGACTTATAACTGCAGCATATGACTGTGACAGAGACTTATGACCATGACTGTGGCAGTTATGACTGTTACTGAAACTTATGACTGTAACCGAGACTTATGACTGCAGCATATGACTGTGACAAGAGACTTATGACAAAAAAAAATGTGTCAGTTATTACTGAAACTAAAACTTATGACTATAAATACGAAAGTTATAACTCTGAAACTTATGACTATAAACGGGACTTATGACTATAAATACGAAAGTTATAACTCTGACTGAAACTTATGACTATTAAACTGTGTTTTTTCAACTGACTAAACTTATGACTACTACTGTAGATTCATGACTTTGGAGGCTTATGACTGTAAATGAAACTTTTGATCAGAACCGTTGTCGTTATGACCTGAGATTTATGACAATGACTTATAACTAAAGAATACTTTTCACTGTGACCGAGACTTGGCTAACTTATAACTGTGCCTTATAACTACAACAGTGGAAGTTATGACTGTAACGAGACTTACGACAGTGACACGTAACTATGAATAAGACTTCTGATTAGAGCTATGATAGCCATGACTCTGAGGCTTACGACTGTGGCTGAGACTTATGGCTAACTGAGACGTAACTGAGTCTTATGAACACTGCCATGGAAGTAACGACAGTTAATGAAACTTATGACAGTGACAAATAAATCCGAATGAAACTTCTGACTGGAGCTATGACTAAGCTATGACTGTGACTGAGACTTATGGCTAACTGCAACTTATAACTGTACCTTATGAATGCAGTTATGACTGTTTACGACAGTGATAAATACAACTGGATAAGATTCTTTTTACAATAACTGTGGTAGTTATGACCCGAAATGTGGCTTATGACTGACTGATAAATGAGCCTTATGGCTTTAGCTATGGCGTAATGAGACTAACTGAGACTTATGACTGCGACACATAACTGAGTGAGATTTTTGACTAGAACTGTGGATGTCGTGGCTGAATGAGCCTTATGACTGTGACTGAGACTTATAACTGTGCCTCATGACTGCTGGTATGAGAGTTTGGACTAACTGAGACTTATATAAACGACATATGAATACGAATAAGACTTCTGATGAAGACTGATGGACTTAAGACTCACTAAGACTTATAACTATATGACTGAAGCTTATGACTGCAATCACCAGTTATGAATCTGAGTCTTATGACTGTAACTGAGGCTTATGAGTAGTAGGACAGTCATGACCCGTGAGACTTATAACTGTACGACTGAAGTTTATGACTACAATCACGAACATATGAAAGTTCTAACTATCCGTGACTTACAACCGAACATATGAAAGTTCTAACTAACCGTGACTTACCACTGTGACACACCTGACTTATGGACAGATGCTAACGGAGGACAGGTCAGACTTTTAAGATCGTGACTGACAGAGGGGGGGGGGCTTACATGATAATGACTGGAGTCAAGCTTAGGACTGTCAGCTGGAAGCGAGCACTGACATAGGACTGTCAGCTGGAAGCGATCACTGACTACAGTAAGATCCTGTAGCAACGAGTGAAGATCGACTGAGGATCTGAAAGCTGAAAGTGGTCATGGCTTAGACTGAAAAATGAAAAAAAAAAAAAGAAAATGTTTTCCCCTCAACAAAGATATTTATAAACTCTACAGTTCCCAGGTGTGTGCGTGCGTGTGTGTGTGTGTGTGTGTGTGTGTGTGTGTGTGTGTGTGTGTGTGTGTGTGTGTAGGTGACGTAGATGCTATAACTGGGTAACACCGTCTGAAAATGATCCAAAATTCTGACTGGCTTTAACGGCGTACTACCGTACATTGACCGAGACATAAATCTTTGTTTTTGACTGTAAGAGAAAATGTCTTAAGACTGTGAGTGATGAGCGGGTCTCTGACTGACTGACTGTTCTAAAAACAGTCAACAAAAAACCCTGACTGACCAAGCTCCTCCCCTTCAGGATGTCTCGCCCCTTACTTTTCATTTCCATTTCCCCGACACCCTAGAACCCTCCAGCAAACCCCCAGCTCCCTGCAACCCTCCAACACGTATCTACCAAATCATTTCAACTTAAAACTCGGTCATCCACTTAAGGACTCGTGAAACATATTCATGTCTTGGTCTCCAGCCACCTGGCCTGGCCTGTGACTCCTTATATAACTACTGATCTCTTTTATTTTTCTTTTGTAAATTACAACAGTTATACTGTGTGAAAGATCCTCCCTCACACTAGGAAGACGACTGTACACATTTGGCTGAGCACAGTCCAGTTGTGGTGGAATGTCTATTCGAGTACATCTGGCGCCTATAGGAATGGGCTCAGAGATAACGATATATATATATATATATATATATATATATATATATATATATATATATATATATATATATATATATATATATATCAAAGTTTCCTCTGCTACCAGTATAGCTTACTTGTCTTTTATTTCCACTACGCTTCTCGTTCTTCTCAAACACACTGATGACGTACGTGTTCATAACGTCATGCAATAATACTGGGCTTCCCAGCCTCCACGTAACTGGCTTCTTTGTTCTGTTAACTGATCGCCTTCCTGTTCATCGTGCCTAATATATATATATATATATATATAATATATATATATATATATATATATATATATATATATATATATATATATATATATATATATATATATTCCAAAGCTTCAGCGAAAGTTGTGTGTGTGTTCAAGAGTAGCTTCTCTTTGAATCAGATTTTTGTCATATGATATCATGGATGTAAAAAGAATCGAAAATAATCAAACATTTGTTATCCTGGTCTATTATCATCACGCGCTTCGACGACGCTATGCAAATCTCACACAATGAACATCGCTGTTAGAGTTAGATCCGTTGGGAAGAAACCAGAGAGACGGAACAAACTAGAGAGACGGAACTAACTAGAGAGAATGGACCTAAGTAAACCCATTCCTTTTTTTTTTTTATATATGACTTCAAATTTCTATTATTACTGCCATCTCATTTTCTTTTTTCGTAGTATTACTGAGTACATGAGTTAGTCTGGGTATATGTCATTGATCAACAGCCTCTGAGGAGACACAAGAAACACTTCTCACAATCTTCCTTTCATGTCAATGTTGTTGTTAATGTGTCTGTTGAAATATGCAAGATTTTAAGCCATGTTTATAAACATTTTAATAAATTTCTCTCATAATATAGATTTATTCTCACCTCAACCTTGGCGTTTCCTGACACATGACTCTACATAAGGTTAATTTTTGACTCTACATAAGATTAATTTCTGTGTTCAGCTGGAGATATTATGACACAAAAATGTGATACAGATGTTCAAGGACACACATGGAACTGCTGTCCTCCTAAATGGAAGATGGAACTACATTATAACGACTAGACCTCAACGCTGCTACCAAGACAGCATCTTCGAAAATACATAACCCAACCACCGAGACGAATCTCATCTCGGCTGTGAACAGAGTGGCATGACAGTGCATGGTACCAGAGCTCACCTTCTTCTTCGCCTGACCACTCAGAACTAATTTACTAAGTCCTTCCCCATGATAATGCATCTGTTATCTCGCAATACAATAATGCATCTGTTATCTCGCCATACAATAATGCATCTGTTATCTCGCAATACAATAATCCATCCGTTACCTTGTAATACAATAATGCATCTGTTATCTCGCAATACAATAATGCATCTGTTATCTCGCAATACAATAATGCATCTGTTATCTCGCCATACAATAATGCATCTGTTATCTCGCAATACAATAATCCATCCGTTACCTTGTAATACAATAATGCATCTGTTATCTCGCAATACAATAATGCATCTGTTATCTCGCAATACAATAATGCATCTGTTATCTCGCAATACAATAATCCATCCGTTACCTTGTAATACAATAATGCATCTGTTATCTCGCAATACAATAATGCATCTGTTATCTCGCAATACAATAATCCATCCGTTACCTTGTGATACAATAATGCATCTGTTATCTCGCAATACAATAATGCATCTGTTATCTCGCAATACAATAATCCATCCGTTACCTCGCAATACAATAATGCATCTGTTATCTCGCAATACAATAATGCATCTGTTATCTCGCAATACAATAATGCATCTGTTATCTCGCAATACAATAATCCATCCGTTACCTCGCAATACAATAATGCATCTGTTATCTCGCAATACAATAATGCATCTGTTATCTCGCAATACAATAATGCATCTGTTATCTCGCCATACAATAATCCATCCGTTACCTTGTAATACAATAATGCATCTGTTATCTCGCAATACAATAATGCATCTGTTATCTCGCAATACAATAATGCATCTGTTATCTCGCAATACAATAATCCATCCGTTACCTTGTAATACAATAATGCATCTGTTATCTCGCAATACAATAATGCATCTGTTATCTCGCAATACAATAATCCATCCGTTACCTTGTGATACAATAATGCATCTGTTATCTCGCAATACAATAATGCATCTGTTATCTCGTAATACAATAATCCATCCGTTACCTCGCAATACAATAATGCATCTGTTATCTCGCAATACAATAATGCATCTGTTATCTCGCAATACAATAATCCATCCGTTACCTTGTAATACAATAATGCATCTGTTATCTCGCAATACAATAATCCATCCGTTACCTTGTAATACAATTATGCATCTGTTATCTCGCAATACAATAATGCATCTGTTATCTCGCAATACAATAATCCATCCGTTACCTCGCAATACAATAATGCATCTGTTATCTCGCAATACAATAATGCATCTGTTATCTCGCAATACAATAATCCATCCGTTACCTTGTAATACAATAATGCATCTGTTATCTCGCAATACAATAATCCATCCGTTACCTTGTAATACAATAATGCATCTGTTATATCGCAATACAATAATGCATCTGTTATCTCGCAATACAATAATCCATCCGTTACCTTGTAATACAATAATGCATGTTATATCGCAATACAATAATGCATCTATTATCTCGCAATACAATAATCCATCCGTTACCTTGTAATACAATAATGCATCTGTTATATCGCAATACAATAATGCATCTGTTATCTCGCAATACAATAATCCATCCGTTACCTTGTAATACAATAATGCATCTGTTATCTCGCAATACAATAATCCATCCGTTACCTTGTAATACAATAATGCATCTGTTATATCGCAATACAATAATGCATCTGTTATCTCGCAATACAATAATCCATCCGTTACCTTGTAACACAATAATGCATCTGTTATCTCGCAATACAATAATGCATCTGTTATCTCGCAATACAATAATCCATCCGTTACCTTGTAACACAATAATGCATCTGTTATCTCGCAATACAATAATGCATCTGTTATCTCGCAACACACGGCCCTCAGGACCTAGTGGACACGAAGTAGCTGTCTGTGACGGAACATCATAATACGTGAGACCTTAGCACCATGAACCAACACTACTGTTTCTTCACAACAGTTAACGAAAAGCTATGGCCACGCCTACGTATTTCAATTCAACCACAAGCTCTCATACGTGACTGATCATAAAACTAACCTCCTTATTCAGAGTCCTTTTTAATTAGAAAAATGTAATGACAATACTTGACAAGTCCCCCTTTAAAGAAAAGGATTCTTTTTTTCTAATAATAATACAAATTACTGGCTTGAAGACTTCATTCACATCTCTCAACTTCTTTATTCTGATACGGTTGTGAGAGCTTCAACATGTCAACGTGTCTCTTACGGTTGAAACAGGCTACCGCCACTCATTCCAGGACGACAACACCCTGGGTATGATCAATGGAGAACGATCCAGATGCATTACTAGTGTGCGAACTGGAAAAAAAAATGCCTGACCTGTGAAATCATTGTGACAGCCATTTACTGTCCATAACAGAGAAACAGCAAGAACTTAAGAGGCATGCAGAGGGGTTTCTTAGGTGTGTATGGAGTCCTACATCCCAAATGATTATGTTTGTAAGTTCAACATAGAAAAAAAGAAAATAAACACTGAGCCTGAAGGAAATAATTATGTTTGTAAGTTCAACATAAAAAAAAGAAAATAAACACTGAGCCTGAAGGAAATAATTATATTTGTAAGTTCAACATAAAAAAAAGAAGAAAATAAACACTGAACCTGAGGGAATTCCTGCACATCAGTATGAGGACAAATGGTCGTGCTTTCAGCCACTACCTTGGTTAAATCTCCTAACTTTCAACATGGCCATGCCTCAAGGACTAGACTACATTCAAGAAATCATCGTTAAACTACTTTACGAGATCGTCACCAAGGTTCCAGGCTTGATATACCATAACACAGTATCCCATTACATTTAGTTTCCTCCGTTTTCTTTCATATGGTTATGCACAGGAAAACAAAACATCTCGTGCCATTCAGTGTATAATCGGTATCGCTAAAATCATCCAATTTCACACAAGTTGCTTTGTAAATATCCAGCGATAACTATTAATACATCATCTACAACACTTCAAGTGATGCTTCAATGCGGGAATCAAAGTCGCTATAGCAGACGAAACACAGATCTTGTGCAATGCTGAAGAAACTAGGGTGTCTGTCTGACTAGGTGTGTTTACTATTTTCTATAATACAAGCCTGGACGATATCAGAACAAAATGGACAGAGTTTTTGAATTTAGTTCAATACTACTACACACAAATTTTCTGTGCAGGTTTTTATTCTTAAGTCGATGACAGTCACACAACTCTAAAGATCAACTCAAAGACGCTCATACATACATACATACACATGGAACAGATACGGAGACCGTAAACAACACCATATGTGTTTTGTTTCTGATAAGGGTGGTGTGAAGGAGTCTTTGGGGTATGAGAGCCTTGTATTCAGGGAGGCAAAAAGTGTGAATTAGATATACTGGACATAAGCAATGTGGCATATGGGGGACAACACGCTGTCAATGGGCTGAACCAAAGATAATACCTTAAATGAGGGAGCAGACTTATAGTAAAAGGCTTGAGCCTTTGAATCTGCTCACCAATGAAGAGAGACGAGCGAGGGGTGACCTAATCATACCCTCTTAAATTTTCAAAATGGATCAATGATGTGTACAGTTCCTTGAGAGATGTAGGGACAGAGACACTCGAGGACATAACATGAAATGAAGCGTATAAACACGGTGGATGAAAGGAAGTGAATGACTGAGGACAGAGGATCATGGCTAACACCAGACCGCATACACAGATAAAAGAAGTTGTAAGATAGCAGAGAATGTTCAAGAGATGTGGCCCCCAAGAGTGTAAAACTCCCTCTTCGTACACGACAAATAAGTAATGACAATACAGTACGTTGTTATGTGCGTTATTTAAATAGATTAATCATCATCCCAGAAATAAAATCAATTTATCAAGAGGACTTCATTCACTCTAATATCACATCCAGTATAACATCATGACATGCTATTTCCATGGCACTAGCAGACTAGTAAATGCTAGTGAAAGCTCTCGCTCATTTTGGATGAGTCAAATTACTATAACAAAACAACCTTCAATAGCTAGCCAAAAGCTATGCAGGTGAGGAAATGCGTGTGAAGGGATGCCATGTTTGTCTATATGCAATCCGAATGCACAAACAAGCAAATGCTACGCATACATCCAGCTTGGGCACTTAGAAATGTTAAAAGTCTATCATTCTCAGATTCGAGGTTACATGAAATCATCTAGAATATCAATAAATTGTATATTTCTTTGAGCAAATATGCTTAAGGAAGTTCTTGTAGCAATTATAGCATTTTATAATCTCTGCTGAGTACACATGTCTACAAATATATTCCTTAATTCACCACAAATCGTCACTGTGGTTAACTAAATGAATACCAATCGTATTTCACATAATACAGCTTGGAGCCTTACGGTAATACACTGCACTGATCACACTAACTCGTCGGGTATAGTTTCAAGCGGGAGCGTAGGCGGACTTTAAGGCATGACTGTCGATGCCTTATGTGAAGAAGGCAGAAATACAATAGTTATGGAGAAGAGTGTGGCGTTTTCTGTGAAAGGTTTGGAAGCTTTCTCCCCTACGTTGGTAATACTGACGGTACTACGTCACGACTGTATTCATAAAGTACTCGGTCCGAGGCAGCCATCTCTCCAGTGACTTGACTCCTTTGCTTCAGAGAACGAATTTTTGCACACTGATTCGAATTACGATACTGTTACATTCTTCGGGCCTTGCTTGTCACAGCTCGTTGGACACTTGAAGATTTTGTAATGTAAAGCTGAACATATAGACATCTAACTTCTATAGCTGCGGCGATCACGTTCTTTGGCTATATGTTTTCCCTCAAAGTTAACCAAAGCAGTTATTCTATTATATGATCCTGACTACTGTCTCGTCGTTATCAGAGACATTATAAGCGCGAGAACGAATACTATCATGATGTTAAGCAGCGAGCTGTCTGCTATCTTTCCGCTGATGGTCGAAGTTGAGAAGCTGTACCTTGCTAATGTTAGTGAGCGCTTCAACAGTACGGTAATTCATTAAGGAAGGAAGAGGTAGTATGAACAATAAAAAAAAAAAAGGTCATGATATGTAGAGCTAAAAATAAGGCGGCCATACTCAGGGTACGAGTTGCTGTCTAGCAGAGGTCCCGGCTAGGGTTGGACCTGGCAATTCTTCAACATCAACAAAGTTTGACGACACTGAACGCAGAACAGGAACCATCACACAGCAGGTCATCTCCTAAGACGATGTGGTAAAATACCTAAATCAATATCTGTTCGTCTTATTTGTGCTGTATTATATAATATATATATATATATATATATATATATATATATATATATATATATATATATATATTTTTTTTTTTTATTATACTTTGTCGCTGTCTCCCGCGTTTGCGAGGTAGCGCAAGGAAACAGACGAAAGAAATGGCCCAACCCCCCCCCATACACATGTATATACATACGTCCACACACGCAAATATACATACCTACACAGCTTTCCATGGTTTACCCCAGACGCTTCACATGCCTTGATTCAATCCACTGACAGCACGTCAACCCCGGTATACCACATCGCTCCAATTCACTCTATTCCTTGCCCTCCTTTCACCCTCCTGCATGTTCAGGCCCCGATCACACAAAATCTTTTTCACTCCATCTTTCCACCTCCAATTTGGTCTCCCTCTTCTCCTCGTTCCCTCCACCTCCGACACATATATCCTCTTGGTCAATCTTTCCTCACTCATTCTCTCCATGTGCCCAAACCACTTCAAAACACCCTCTTCTGCTCTCTCAACCACGCTCTTTTTATTTCCACACATCTCTCTTACCCTTACGTTACTCACTCGATCAAACCACCTCACACCACACATTGTCCTCAAACATCTCATTTCCAGCACATCCATCCTCCTGCGCACAACTCTATCCATAGCCCACGCCTCGCAACCATACAACATTGTTGGAACCACTATTCCTTCAAACATACCCATTTTTGCTTTCCGAGATAATGTTCTCGACTTCCACACATTCTTCAAGGCCCCCAGAATTTTCGCCCCCTCCCCTACCCTATGATCGACTTCCGCTTCCATGGTTCCATCCGCTGCCAGATCCACTCCCAGATATCTAAAACACTTCACTTCCTCCAGTTTTTCTCCATTCAAACTCACCTCCCAATTGACTTGACCCTCAACCCTACTGTACCTAATAATGTGTAGGTATGTATCTGTGCGTGTGTGGATGTGTGTGTGCATACTTGTGTATGTGGGTGGGTTGGGCCATTCTTTCGACTGTTTCCTTGCGCTGCCTCGCTGATGCGGGAGGCAGCGACAGTATATATATATATATATATATATATATATATATATATCTGTTTCCCATTTTAGAAAGTTAATACAAGGAGGGGAGGATTTCCGGCCCCCCGCTCCCGTCCCCTCTAGTCGCTTTCTACGACACGCGAGGAATACGTGGGAAGTATTCTTTCACCCCTATCCCCAGGGATAATATACATATATATATACATATACACACACACACACATACACACACATACGCACATACACACACACACACACATACATATATATACATATGAAAAATGTAAGAAACAATTTAGAAAACAAACTTTTAGATTGAAATGAATGAAAAAAAAGAATGTCACATAATGGTTCAACCTCTGGCTATGGAAAAGGAAATGTACAATTTATCCCCAGGGATAATATACATATATATATATATATATACATATACACACACACACACATACACACACATACGCACATACACACACACATATATATACATATGACAAATGTAAGAAACAATTTAGAAAACAAACTTTTAGCTTGAAATGAATGAAAAAAATGAATGTCACATAATGGTTCAACCTCTGGCTATGGAAAAGGAAATGTACAATTTATTCACACAAACGCAGGGGGGTGACTGTATTGTTGACTGGTTGGTAAGGTTATTTAATGTATGTATGACTCATGGTGAGGTGCCTGAGGATTGGCGGAATGCGTGCATAGTGCCATTGTACAAAGGCAAAGGGGATAAGAGTGAGTGCTCAAATTACAGAGGTATAAGTTTGTTGAGTATTCCTGGTAAATTATATGGGAGGGTATTGATTGAGAGGGTGAAGGCATGTACAGAGCATCAGATTGGGGAAGAGCAGTGCGGTTTCAGAAGTGGTAGAGGATGTGTGGATCAGGTGTTTGCTTTGAAGAATGTATGTGAGAAATACTTAGAAAAGCAAATGGATTTGTATGTAGCATTTATGGATCTGGAGAAGGCATATGATAGAGTTGATAGAGATGCTCTGTGGAAGGTATTAAGAATATATGGTGTGGGAGGCAAGTTGTTAGAAGCAGTGAAAAGTTTTTATCGAGGATGTAAGGCATGTGTACGTGTAGGAAGAGAGGAAAGTGATTGGTTCTCAGTGAATGTAGGTTTGCGGCAGGGGTGTGTGATGTCTCCATGGTTGTTTAATTTGTTTATGGATGGGGTTGTTAGGGAGGTAAATGCAAGAGTCCTGGAAAGAGGGGCAAGTATGAAGTCTGTTGGGGATGAGAGAGCTTGGGAAGTGAGTCAGTTGTTGTTCGCTGATGATACAGCGCTGGTGGCTGATTCATGTGAGAAACTGCAGAAGCTGGTGACTGAGTTTGGTAAAGTGTGTGGAAGAAGAAAGTTAAGAGTAAATGTGAATAAGAGCAAGGTTATTAGGTACAGTAGGGGTGAGGGTCAAGTCAATTGGGAGGTGAGTTTGAATGGAGAAAAACTGGAGGAAGTGAAGTGTTTTAGATATCTGGGAGTGGATCTGTCAGCGGATGGAACCATGGAAGCGGAAGTGGATCATAGGGTGGGGGAGGGGGCGAAAATTTTGGGAGCCTTGAAAAATGTGTGAGTCGAGAACATTATCTCGGAAAGCAAAAATGGGTATGTTTGAAGGAATAGTGGTTCCAACAATGTTGTATGGTTGCGAGGCGTGGGCTATGGATAGAGATGTGCGCAGGAGGATGGATGTGCTGGAAATGAGATGTTTGAGGACAATGTGTGGTGTGAGGTGGTTTGAGCGAGTGAGTAACGTAAGGGTAAGAGAGATGTGTGGAAATAAAAAGAGCGTGGTTGAGAGAGCAGAAGAGGGTGTTTTGAAATGGTTTGGGCACATGGAGAGAATGAGTGAGGAAAGATTGACCAAGAGGATATATGTGTCGGAGGTGGAGGGAACGAGGAGAAGAGGGAGACCAAATTGGAGGTGGAAAGATGGAGTGAAAAAGATTTTGTGTGATCGGGGCCTGAACATGCAGGAGGGTGAAAGGAGGGCAAGGAATAGAGTGAATTGGAGCGATGTGGTATACAGGGGTTGACGTGCTGTCAGTGGATTGAATCAAGGCATGTGAAGCGTCTGGGGTAAACCATGGAAAGCTGTGTAGGTATGTATATTTGCGTGTGTGGACGTATGTACATGTGTATGGGGGGGGGGGGGGTTGGGCCATTTCTTTCGTCTGTTTCCTTGCGCTACCTCGCAAACGCGGGAGACAGCGACAAAGTATAAAAAAAAAAAAAAAAAAAATATATATATATATATATATATATATATATATATATATATATATATATATATATATTGGAAAGGACCACAATTTTGCGCGTGATCAAGTATATTCCTAAAAGTCCACGGGGAAAATGAAACACGATAAATTCCCAAGTGCACTTTCGTGTAATAATCACATCATCAGGGGAGACACAAAAGAAAGATATACAAGTCAGTTGATATACAACGAAGACACGTAGCTAGGACGCCATTTGGTAAACATGCGATTGTCCAAGACAATCACATGTTTACCAAATGGCTGACATTGCAAACAATGAATGGGTGCGCTGTAGATACGGTTCAAAAACAGGAAAGACCTATTATCGATAGCGCTGGGATTCCCGTCCTGCTCCTACCGCCCTCTAGCTTCCATTTTCAATATCAGTTATACAAAGTGTAGGTTTTTCCCACTTGAAATCATACGTCATACCTTCGTAAATCAAATTACCCGACAGTTCGAAAGGTTATGAGGAGAGAAGGTAAGTGTGGGGTATACTAGTAATAAACTGATATGTCTTTTTAAAGTATAACCTTTATTCATAACGATTTGGGTCATCTATACAACTGGAGTAACGAAATGATATGAACGTCCTAAGGGACTTGGAACTTGTTTCCTGGGCTGGGGCATGGGATTATCATGAGTCAATGAGGATTACCGATTCCCCCCCCCCCCCCCTAAATATTCGAAGGCAAAAGTTTATGTCTGCCTTGATTTTCGACGTCTCTTGCGGGGGACACAATATGGGGTAAGGTTATGAAGCCTGTGATATTTTTTTCTTTTTTTTATTTCATTACAGGCTTGGGACTGTGGTGCCTACTGTAGGACATGGACACCTTAGTTCCCTTCTTTTCCTCACATCAGCTAACTTGTAATATAACACATTGCCCTTAAGGTGGTGCTGAGGGGAATAGAAATGGAAAATGCTGCTTTCTGCGCAGAAGACATGTGGTGACGCAAAGGCAACACACACACACACACACACGTATATATATATATATATATATATATATATATATATATATATATATATATATATATATATATATATATTCACAAACCAAATAGAGCTCCAATGAATCCGAGTGCGCGTCGTGCCCATACATTGGTAAATGACTGAAACGCCTTAGGCGTCTCCTGTTCGCTGATGGATTTTAAAAGACGAATCTACTCCTTTCATACAAACTGCCATTATTTCATGCCTTTCTCACTATGAATGGGCTTCAAACTGTGGGAACAGGAGGTACTGCAGGTTGAAACTCGCATTATATATATAAATGCTACAAACTGTATTCATCTTTCATAATAATAACGGAATATCAGAGTTACTCATCTATCACTGACGGGAGTAACGTCAAAGGTGTGATTATTGTACAATCATGAGTGGAGAATTTCGCCCAATTAGCTGACTGTAAACCAAGAATCTAATACGGTAGAAAAATACAAGAGTTAAGGCGTAAATGATTCGTTTTCTATGACGAACTTCACTGGCCATCAGTGGCAACACTGCCAGAGTAACTTTTTTTTTGCTACCCACATGGTGACCTACGATACACAAGCAAAAATCGCCTAAATCGTGGGCATCTCTGGCAAAATGGAAAAGAAGAAGAAAGGAGGAAGATACAGATATCAATTTCTGTCAGTTCATGAAATCTGCTACACTATCTATGTCTGCAGTGATCAAACCTGAAAGTACTTGGACATACTTCTGGATTTCTACTCTCGGTGTTGTAGCAGCTTGCAGGAGGCCTGTGGGTGTTATTTCGTTAAGTTATATTCTCTCTACAGTCTTACTCTTTCGGAGATGTAGCGATCAAGTCAAATTCTTTTGGAGCGCTGGTTGAAGCATCAGGTTTCCAGCTTACTGTGTGTGCTGATGAACGGCATTCCTTGTGCATTTGGAGTTTGATGGCTTAGCTCCATTTTCATCACGAGAAGTATCGTGTAGGTCTCAACCACCACAAAAATTTTCTACGGCCATCTTTGTTCTCACTGGTTCTCAGCGTTCGACAGACACACCAATGAAAACAAAATTCCTGGTTTTTAGTGGTTTGTTGAATCACCCCTTTATAGACAGACAAAGAAATAGCATCAGCTCCTCCTAAAAAAGACAGTCGATGAAATTATTGCAATGGAAAATTTTCGAAGCTATGATATTTACTGATAAATAACGTGATATCGTACGCCCGCCAGCGCAGTACCCACTACCACCCGGATGTCGTCACCAACTGCCCCGCCCCCCAAGCCAAACCCTCCATTCCCTAACCTCTGGCTCTCGCCGTGGCTTGCCTTTTTTTTTTTTTTTCTAGGTGGTGGGGAAAGCAAGGGTGTGCAACAAAAGTTAGCAGCTGAGGAACAGAAAATAGTCAGCGCGTATGTACGTATAAAGTAAGTTTAACCTGAAGTGTGTAGATGGTTGGCCGAATACGTAATTCTTCTATTCAATTATCCCAAAAACAATGTGTGTGTGTGTGTGTGTGTGTGTGTGTGTGTGTGGTTGTTGGAGATAAGCACAAGCAAGCACTGTTCGTACTCTGCCATGAATTCTGTGCTGCTTCCCTCAAGTGCGCACCAACTTGGCTCTATCTTTAGTTGATGAATTTTTATGTATTACATAAGCAGGTTTTATTCTTCGCTTGTTTCGAATACCTTAGCCTTACCTTTTAAGCTCTGTAGTTTCAGCATGTGTGACTTGGAAGCGAGGTGTGTTGGGGAGGTCAGTATGGAGTAGAATCACAGCCTTAACCAGATATAACTTCTGCTCCTCCAGTATGTTCAAGAACCTGTACAGGCAAGTCAGGGCTTCATATGTTAACACGCCCTCTTGATCTTCTAAATATCAGTGTGTGGGCACAGGATTTTGCAGCCCTTCTGATGCATTATGTTACCCTCTATTGACTATGCAGATAGCTAGTTTCTTCTCTCTAGCGCCCCAAGACATCAGAGTTTGGACTTGGTAATCTACTCTCAGAATGAACGAGTTTACGGCAGCCGTAAACCTGAGCCCTCCAGCTTTGAGCCAGGCAAGGTTTAGTGTATACATAATACCTGAAGTTCGTCTATGAATAAATATATCTTACTTTATGCTCAATTTATTTTTCCCCACATGGATACGATGGTTTTCCTTTCACAAGACACTAGTTTTCAAAGAAATAAGGTCAAGAGCCGTTGGCGCAATGTGGCAAGTCAGGTAGCATTCTGCTGGCCTGAGAGGGAGAGGGGATAGATAGGCGGTGTGCCAAAGACGCCCGGTTGACGCCCTGCTAGTGGTGGTGTTGTGAGTTTCTGACCACTTTTCTTCCCCTCCTCAGGGTCGCTACTTGAGTCGCTAGTGACATCACCGAAATGGAAGAAGGTCTGGCATCGCGGAATGTTTGCTATCCTCAAAGAACGTTGTTTGAAGCTGGTGGTTGCTTTTACACTACGATCATTATCATATATATATGAATCGCGTACAACCGGGAGCGAATTTTGGAGGAACTAACACATCGCGATTGATGACGCGAAAATAAAAGACGTGAAGGTAGCGTTGCCCAGCCCGCTCTAGAGGGTGAGACCCTCCGACCACATTACATTCCGTAGGGTGAGAAGGGAAGTTTGTACGCACCGCTTTTTGCTCCAACTCATTCATTTACCAATACAACTCTGCATCAGTCAGTTGACCCATCAGTTACCCAGCATGTTAGTCAACTAGTCAGTTACGTAACAAATTTATCATCTAGCCAGTCAAGCGCGGCGAAACAAATTCAGTTAAGTAATTATAGCCACGATTCTCAGGTAACCAGTTAGCAGTAGACTCACTCTCCTGGCTAGCTAACTAGACAGCAACAGAGTCTACCAACTTGCTGGGTACTTTATGAGTTAGCGGGGTCGTCGGCTATCTTAATGCCTCCGCTCAGCCATTCTAAGGGCAAGCCACTAGACCAGCCAGTTAGAACGCGCTCCCACTCTTCCCGCCCGAAGCCTAGTCACAACGCACCGAGTCAACTAACCAGCCAACCCGCACAGCCTGCATGCCATCCAACCAACCCCTATACAACCTGTTAGAACACCCACCCAGGCATATAACTGCCTACACAGTGTCAACCACACTCAACCATACAGCCACCCTATCAGCCCTGCATTCTGGGCCAGAGGCTACGAGATACGCGCGCGCACACACACACACACACAACAGCCAACCAATCACCAACACAAGTGGTATGCTAATCACTCAAACATGCAACGTGGGCTGGTAGCCTCACACCAATCCGTCCCTCCAACACCACAGACATTCAGCCATCAAACAATCCTCCTCAAGAATCAAACCTTCTGAAGTAGTGTATGTGTGTGTGTGTGTGTGTGTGTGTGTGTGGGGGGGGGGGGGGCTTCTGGGTCGGAGACCCTTACTACCTTCCTGTGTACGACAAACCACAAACGATAACACTACAAGGCAGGGGCGCATCCAAGGGGGGGACGGAACTGTAAATGCAAATGATGATTTACTATTTTCAACTTACAATCGTCCTAGTCCTTCTCACGTCCTTCGACACGAAAACTAAATGTGTATAATCATGACTCCCTTAATGTTTCAGTGGTTACCCTTATTATAGACTAATAAAAGACCGAATCATCCTTTTCAACACCTTGTTAAATCACCGCCACTTGTTTATCAGAACGCACAATGTTCCCTTCCTACCTAGCAATATCAATTTGCTTCATCAAACAATTCTACCTCCATTATGGGTATCAGCTGTTTTATGCCAACAAATATCGCAGATTAATGGCAAAAAAAAAAAATAATAGTCGGTATCATGACACAAGTTGTATGCAAATTTCTGACGATCGGTTGGTTGGTTGCTTGGTTGGTTGGTTGGGCATTAGGCCTATCAACTGCTAGGGTCATCATTCAGGCCGTCAACGTAAGCTACATCCACCAACCTATAAATCTCGTGAGACCTTTTTTATGCATGAGGACCATGGTCGAAATGTCTCACAAAGTGCTTCATTATCTGGGCGAGCTCGTGAAGCGCCTCTTCTCGACCAACTAACGTGGACGCGTCTGCTCCCCAGTGAGTATCAACGGCGTTCATGAAGTCGTATATAGACATTATCAAGTCGGGCAACAGACACACGATTGGATGTGGTCAGTGGAGGATCATATGAACGCACGCATCCGGTTCCGATCCTGATTGTCATCAGAAGTAATTGCTCCAACAGGAAACGTATATGAGGGGTGACGTTAAACATCAGGAGGCATAGGGGGCGGTTTAGTTCTCGTTTTGTGTTCATGTGTATTTCACGATACCGTTTTCGATGGGAAGTCACAAACACACCCACTAAATATGTCTGCCGATGATGGAAAGGTCATGAGGTGAAGTGCAAGACGAAGCGGGACTCCATCAACATACACAAGACCTCCCAGACGGACTATAAAACTGGTCGTCATGCATCGTTAATGAAATTCAACCCGAAGATAAACAAAGTTGTGAGGATGGGTCACAATGAGAGAAGACCTCATCTTGAATGTCATCTAACAAGCTGCAGGAATCTGTGTGTGTGTGTGAAAGCCCCGGGAGTCGACAACGTCCCCAGCCTGCCGCGAGTCTTATAAACAAACAAATGGTCTGCTGGCATCACAGGCCGCCCAGGGTCGAGCGCATAGGCTAGAATCCTGGTTGCGGCAGTCGGTTCACAGTCAACGCAGCTGTTCATATATATATATATATATATATATATATATATATATATATATATATATATATATATATATATATATATATATATATTTTTATTTTGCTTTGTCGCTGTCTCCCGCGTTTGCGAGGTAGCGCAAGGAAACAGACGAAAGAAATGGCCCAACCCACCCCCATACACATGTATATACATACGTCCACACACGCAAATATACATACCTACACAGCTTTCCATGGTTTACCCCAGACGCTTCACATGCCTTGATTCAATCCACTGACAGCACGTCAACCCCGGTATACCACATCGCTCCAATTCACTCTATTCCTTGCCCTCCTTTCACCCTCCTGCATGTTCAGGCCCCGATCACACAAAATCTTTTTCACTCCATCTTTCCACCTCCAATTTGGTCTCCCTCTTCTCCTCGTTCCCTCCACCTCCGACACATATATCCTCTTGGTCAATCTTTCCTCACTCATTCTCTCCATGTGCCCAAACCATTTCAAAACACCCTCTTCTGCTCTCTCAACCACGCTCTTTTTATTTCCACACATCTCTCTTACCCTTACGTTACTTACTCGATCAAACCACCTCACACCACACATTGTCCTCAAACATCTCATTTCCAGCACATCCATCCTCCTGCGAACAACTCTATCCATAGCCCACGCCTCGCAACCATACAACATTGTTGGAACCACTATTCCTTCAAACATACCCATTTTTGCTTTCCGAGACAATGTTCTCGACTTCCACACATTCTTCAAGGCTCCCAGAATTTTCGCCCCCTCCCCCACCCTATGATCCACTTCCGCTTCCATGGTTCCATCCGCTGCCAGATCCACTCCCAGATATCTAAAACACTTCACTTCCTCCAGTTTTTCTCCATTCAAACTCACCTCCCAATTGCCTTGACCCTCAACCCTACTGTACCTAATAACCTTGCTCTTATTCACATTTACTCTTAACTTTCTTCTTTCACACACTTTACCAAACTCAGTCACCAGCTTCTGCAGTTTCTCACATGAATCAGCCACCAGCGATGGTTTCAGAAGTGGTAGAGGATGTGTGGATCAGGTGTTTGCTTTGAAGAATGTATGTGAGAAATACTTAGAAAAGCAAATGGATTTGTATGTAGCATTTATGGATCTGGAGAAGGCATATGATAGAGTTGATAGAGATGCTCTGTGGAAGGTATTAAGAATATATGGTGTGGGAGGCAAGTTGTTAGAAGCAGTGAAAAGTTTTTATCGAGGATGTAAGGCATGTGTACGTGTAGGAAGAGAGGAAAGTGATTGGTTCTCAGTGAATGTAGGTTTGCGGCAGGGGTGTGTGGTGTCTCCATGGTTGTTTAATTTGTTTATGGATGGGGTTGTTAGGGAGGTGAATGCAAGAGTTTTGGAAAGAGGGGCAAGTATGAAGTCTGTTGGGGATGAGAGAGCTTGGGAAGTGAGTCAGTTGTTGTTCGCTGATGATATATATATATATATATATATATATATATATATATATATATATATATATATATATATATATATATAGTCCCTGTCTTCCGCGTTAGCGAGGTAGCGCAAGGAACCAGACGACAAAATGGCCCAATCCAGCTACACACACACACACACACACACACATACACACACAGCCAGTACAGCCAGAGGCGATAGAACGGAAAAATAAATTACAAACTAGGTGGAAAAGATATATAGATAAAAGTACTTTTCTAGTATAACAATAATGAAGGGAATAAACAGAACGACAACACAGTAAATGTGAACATTATACAGCCCATATAAATGTTCTATGACACAGGGGAAATGTTCACAAGATAGGGTCCACAAGATTGTGAAGTTCCCTCGCCGGACAGTATAAATTGGTAAAGAAACCCAATGAAACAAACTCAGTTCTCCAGGGCGGGTCTTATCATGCAAAGCTTACAAATATGTACGTCTTCCAATGCCTGCTCTTAGCCTCCCAAATCTGTGCGAACTCTTAATACCTTCCACTGTCACAAAGCTCTTAACACCTTCCATTGTCACAAAGCTCTTAATACCTTCCACTGTCACAAAGCTCTTAATACCTTCCCTCTAAATACCTTCCATTGTCACAAAGCTCTTAATCCCTTCCAGTCACAAAGCTCTCAATACCTTCCCTCTAAATACTTTCCATTGTCACAAAGCTCTTAATACCTTCCACTGTCACAAAGCTCTTAATACCTTCCCTCTAAATACCTTCCATTGTCACAAAGCTCTTAATACCTTCCACTGTCACAAAGCTCTTAATACCTTCCATTGTCACAAAGCTCTTAATACCTTCCACTGTCACAAAACTCTTAATACCTTCCACTGTCACAAAGCTCTTAATACCTTCCCTCTAAATACCTTCCATTGTCACAAAGCTCTTAATATCTTCCACTGTCACAAAGCTCTTAATACCTTCCACTGTCACAAAGCTCTTAATACCTTCCACTGTCACAAAGCTCTTAATACCTTCCGCTGTTCCAAAGTTCTTAACTGCTTCCACTGTCACAAAGCTCTTACTACCTTCCGCTGTTCCAAAGTTCTTAACTGCTTCCACTGTCACAAACAGCCTCGAAAGGAAACAGTGGTGTTATTGTTGTTTGAATTCCTATGTTTATTGTTATTTCCGTTAAGGTATGAAATATTTTCGTTCAAGTAGAAAATATTTTCGTTGAGGTGTAAAATAGCAAGAATAAACGCGCATTATCGTTTTCTTTAATTCATTTTTTTTTTCTTTTTTACGCCACGGAAGACACAAGGGCGGACTCTGCTAACCTGAAATTTATGCTGTAAGGTCATACAGAGAGGTCAGCATTTCAAAGGGAGAGGGCCACAATGGCTGGCTTTCCTCTCTTGTGTTATTCTGTGGTCTAAAGAATATAGAAATTTCTTTTCTGCGTGTACAACACCTATTTTGCTTTACCCAAACAGCTGTTTGCATGTTTCTGTGACAATGCCATTAAACACGACTGAAATTATGCAATCGAGGTGGTACACGTAGCAGAAGAAGAATATCCAGCTTTTATTCATCAAGTTTAGCTGCCACCATTACTTTTTTTTTCTTTTTTTGCAATCAGGAGAGAGCGAGGGAGTAAACTATGAAAATATAGCAGAGAAAACTACCTGAGGTTACCCGTTGTACTGATGACGTACTCTGAGGCGTTATACGACATGGGATGAACACCTCGCAGACCGGGCGGGCAATACGACTTTCACTCTCGTTACGCGCGAGGATGCACTCGAGCAGCGTCACACGTCCCCGTAATCTTCTGTCGTTTACTGAACCAGGTACAATGTGAACCTGATCTTACTAAGGTTTGACCACTTCTCAGTACTCTAGCGTCTGTCGCGGTCAGTCAGCTGACCCGGCAATAGGTTCCCTGTGAATCGACCACTGTTACTCTTCTAAAAAAAGAAAGGAAGAAAAAGAAAGGACGTTTACAACCGTAAACACAGTGTGGGTGAAGTGTGGATTTTTCTTTTTTTTCTTCTTACGTCGGCAGAGGAGAGAGGAAAGTCGCAGGAAAGGATGAAGGTGGAGTGTGAAAGGAATCTCACAGGGGCCCGAGACTCTACAAGCACCTTACCTGTAATCATAGGAAACACCGTGGAATGCACGGTGGAGAATTTTAAGAGTGCCCTGGACAAATATTTACAAACTGTACCAAACCAGCCAGACTGTGGTGGCTGCGTGGGCCCGTGAGCTGCGGCATCCAACAGTTTGGTCGACCAACGACCCAACCCAACAGGCTGCGCCCAGAACCAAGCTTTGGGGGGGGGGGGTTAGAAAACCCCCCAAAGACTTCACTAAATATTCCCCAGACAGTCTCCAGGCTCCCACTCTGGGTGTATCTCCAACATGATATCCTGTAAGACACTTGGTTCCGCAGGAGGTATGAGAGAGTGGATCGCTGCAGGTGGACGGTGAGGCAGTCGGCCTGCAGAACTGACTGCCCACGGCGTATCAGGCAGGCTAGTGGAGTGTGTGTGGAGGGTATGTCACACACCAACGGTTCAGGGCGGTCAGGGCTACGTAGAGATGCCTTCTTTTTCGACATGTTTATCCTTACGTGAAATACAAAAAATACCCACTCAACTCCCCTCCATATCCGCTGCCTGAGATAAGAACTACGAGCAAGTACCTGCCAGGCTTTTGGCAAACCAGAGTTAGCACGTCAAGAAAAAGTTAAAAGAGTCGAGAGGAAAGAGTCGTGAGTTTACGTGTTGCTGAGCGTCACAATGAGATAGAGGGAGTATGTGTACCTGTGGACTGAGGCCTACCACCACCGCCAGCGTGGGTGAGGAGGAAAGAAGAAAGGAGGAGCCTGGGCGAGGCAACTTGACAGTCACTGTGGTGCTGGCTCACTGCGCCGACGTCATTATCCCTCTTGATACGTGGACAGTGGTATCTCCCCCGGCCAGCCGTTGGAAGAGATAAAAAAAAAAAGAGAGAAAGAAAGGGAGAAAGATAAGCAGTCAAGTTCAAGGGACTCCCAGGATAGTAGTTCATATGGAAGTGAGACTGACTCTGGACGTGATGGCAAAAGCAAAATTGTCTTCAGATCTATAATGCTTTACGTTTGCGAGATAATTGACGGTCAAAATTACGTGTTTCTGAGCTATGTTTTAACACCAGCCGCACTACTGAAAGAAAGCTGACATCCTCAGGAAGCACCTCGACCCATCTCTATAATGACTGTCAACAACATGAGTTTCTAACCTTGAGGCTCACCTGGGATAAAAAAAAAAGAAAAAGGTCCGACTTTGTGGCTCACCTGGAGGAAAAAAAAAATACCTTGAAGCTAACCTGAGGATAAAAATGAATAAGAAAAAAGTGTATCCAACTGTGAGGCTCACCTGGAAATAAAATAAAAGATAAAATCCAGACCAGAAGCATGAAGAACAGGGCGCCTTTAAGGTGTCATCAAGTGATACACATGATCTCAGTCAGCTTCCGCTATCTCCCAAAGCTCGACAGATTGTTATAATCACTACTGAAGGTCCTTGAACGAAATCATGTACTGAGCATTTGCCCCTGGCGAGATCTGCTCGTGTCTATAAGCTTGTTCAAGTAACCATTACGTAAAAGAGAGAGAGAGAGAGAGAGAGAGAGAGAAAAAAAAAGAGTATCATTTGGACGGCATGTTTCAGGTGAGTATGATGGTATCACCTTACGCCACACACCTGGCTGCTTGTTGGGACGTTTTGTTATGCAGTGAGGAGGAGGGAGGAGGAGGAGGAGGAGGAGGAGGAGGAGGAGGAGGGGGGATGGACAAGATGAGACTGGACTCTGGACGTATACTACTGGCGAGTGCCTACCCCCCTCCCACACCCTCTTCCCCTCGCTCCTCCCACCCACCCACCCACATCCACATACACCTGTGGCCTCGCACATAGACGCTCACCCTCCCCATCCATCCCCTATGTTATCAACGCTGTAAGGGTAATTTTGCCGTGGTTCTACCCGCAGGAGTCGGTGCTTTGTGCCGTCAAGGCCAAGGCCGACAGGGTTAACACACACACATGCACACACACACACACACACACACACACACACACACACACACAGAGAGCAAAGGGTGGTGAAGGAATGAATGCTAAGAGACTACTCCAGACCCTACACATGCCAGACGCAGTCATTGCGATGAACGAGAACTGGTGGTGGATATACGCAGTCGAGACGCGAGGAGGGAAAGACAAAGTAATGGCTACGTTTGATCTGAGGTTACGTAGCAGCCACGAGGTAGTACGTACATGAGAGGACTAAGCCACCGGGAGACGAGGAACTCAACAGGGTCATCACCATCATCATCATCATTAGGGGGAATGAGAGATCAGGGCGAGACACAGACACACGGATACAAAGAGGAAATATATAAAAAGAGACACTAAACGAGGCAGAGGGACGATATGATTGACTTGTGCCGGTACAACCCCGGCAAATATATCGTGGCACCCAATGCTCATCCTGTGAACGGAAGCACAGAAGGATTACAGGGGGGGGGGGGGGGTCACAAAGGGTCTTAGTCAGACCCTAGTGGCGACAGGGCGCCTACATTACCGCAGAGAAGACTCAGCTAAGTTACAGAAGCGTCGGACGGAGGGTAACGCACGGCACAAGTGAAGATGCACGACTACTGAACGGTAAAGACCTGAAGTTCAGGGTTAAGATGCATCTGATACTGATGCGAGTTGTGGAGACAAAAGTTACTCAAGCAATGATAACCTTACGATCCGGGGGGAACGTCTGATGATGACACACTCAAGCAACATGTAACACCGGGAGGAAACTGTAGGAAAGAAGTGCACTGTTCTTCATGATATATAAAATCCTCTAAAGAATTTCACTGAACCATGAGAAATATACAGTGATGAAGAAGAAAGAAGAAGCCCCAGGACGGTGCCCGGTGCAGTGAAACTCGCACTTGTAGGAGACACTAAAGTATCAAGAATGCAAATTTCGGTCACTAAGCAGACGACGTATGTCCCTTGAAGTCCCGTGAAGGAAGGGAGTCATAGAAACCATATGTGCTTCGAACGTACACAGGAAAATTTCCCTCACCAGCTTGCCTCTCGCCACACCCAGCATCAGATCATAATTTCTACACATGTTCACATACAATGGCATATAATACACCAACCGGAAAAAAAAACATGATCATGTAATGCTCACGTTTATGTGGTAAACGCCGATGTAAATAGGAGGAATCGAAATTAAACTCAGAGAGATACGATCGTGGACACTTCAACAGACCGGAACCATTTCTGTAGGAAAACGAATTAGGAAACAGAGTTCAGCAGACAAGGACCAGAGCAACGTGGTGGAAAATTCTGTGACGATTACACAGAAGATGAGGAACCATGGGTACACTTAGCCTCAGATACGAGGGGAGAGTTAAGAAAGAAGGTGTGGCTGATTAGAGAATGTCAAAATACAAAGAGGCCCACAGCGATGTGTTGTGGTAAAGACGAAGGCGACACCCTAGCCAGCCAGCATCTGTACAGTGTATGAGAGCAAAAGAACGAGTGTCACCACTCTAACTGGCAAATCATTCCATGTGTTAACAATCCTACAAAAAGTTGGTCCACACGAGTTTACAACCATTACTACGAGTGAAATCAGACCAAAACTGAACACAGTGTTCAAGATGGGGACGCAGGAGTGACGCGTAAAGAGTAAGGACTATGTTCCAGGACTTAAGTTCGACAGCCTTCCTATAAATCCAGGAATCTAGTCAGCCTTTTTAACTGCTTCCACGCACTGCATACCTGGCTTCACCAGAGATAATTACACCCACGTCTTTTTCCTCATTTACCGTTTGCAGTTCAAGAGAATTAATGCTGTAGTTTGTCTTTCCATTTTCACTACCTACAAGTAAGACTTTGCATGTATCGATAAAATCAATTTGCCACATGTGTTTGTCTATGTTTGTTTGAAACTGCAGACGTTCAGTTTCCGTTGTAGATATATTTCCCGACTTAGTATCATCTACGAATTTCGATATTTTACCTGCAAGCTTATTATCAGCATCATTAATATACATGAGAGACAGAAAGAGAACCGGACCCAAAACTGATCCTTCAGGTACTCCACTTGCTACGTTCAACCAGTCTGAGGCATGATCACAAATCTCAACTCTTTGTTGACGGCCAGCAACCAATTTCCCAACCAACGAAGTACAAGCGCATTTATACCTTGTGACTTAACTTTCGTTGGTAATTTCTGAAAGTCTAGATAGACGACATCGACTGTATCACGTTCATCAATGATGATTACATCATTCTAGAAATCAAGCACATTTGTCAAACATGAACGAGTTCGCCAAAAAAATCATGTCGAGTCTCATTTGTTGCATGATGGTCCTCTTATGTGGTTTACAGTCTTATCCCGAATGATGGTTTCCGTAAGTTTACCAACTTCAGACGTTCAGCTGATCAGCTTAACGTCTGTTGTGGGACGACAATATCCGGGAAGTTACAAGGGTAATACACTAGCAAGCTTCCATTCCTCTGGAACTCTCCCCGTAGCAAAGGGTTTAACTACCTCATTTGTCACCTCTTTCACTGTCCTCGGATAAAAGTTACCTGGGCCTTCTGTTTTATCTATTTTCATTCCATCTAGTCCTGGTGGCATATCTACAACCCCTATCTTCAATGTCACAATATGTTTTCTTCTCTAAGCATTGGAACTGTATTCGGATCATGAGCTGTGGATCTTCATTTGTAAATAAAAATCGAAAAAAAATTAATCTATAATCTTTGCCATGTCTTTCCATTTCCAGATATTAACGGGCTAATCAATGACTCTCTTGCTTCTGACAGATCCATAAAACTCCTTCAGTTTTTTTTTTTTTTACTTTCAGCAATAAACGCTTCATACTGACGTTTACTTTGTCGTATGTCTCTTTGTTTCTCTTCGCTGAAATATATAATCTGCTCTATCCAGATGGTAACTGGTCTCTTCGAATTTCTTAAGTGCTGTTTTCTTAAACAAGACATGTCTTCATTTCTCTACGTCATCCTTCCACAAATGTTCCTTACGCCGCTTGATCACAACCCTCAGGTTTCTGAACAGTTTGGCGAGGTCGGCAGCGAAGAGTCAATAGAAATACTCGATTATCTGGATAAAACGGATGAGCGGGACAAGCTAGGCTAAGTGATAGAAGTGTGGGTGACAAGAGTTGGGAAAAGCTTGAAAAACTGTGTGACAGAAGAAACAGATGAAGAGGAGATAGGGAACTCAAGAATGTGAAACCCTCCCCTCCTCCCTCCCTGTATCATATGAATAAATAACTACACACTCTCCACCCACACACTCACACACACACACACACACACACACACACACACACAGAGGTACCAACCCTGCTCGTAAAGTACATTACACCCTCATGAGCGCTGATGTAAACAGAACTGTCCTGCAACCTACATTTAACACACAGAAAAATACATACTTTCATACTCATGAGTGTGACCGACAGTGAATCTACCCGCTTAAACCGCACACATCCCAATGACTTGTATCTTTGCTTGGTAACATCCTTGTAACATTCCGTAATATCTTTATTAGGATATGTATACACAATACATACAACGATCTGGTCTTTATATTCGTACTACAGAGGACGTGCGAGTTCATGTGAAGGAACACACAACAGGAAGGAAGCAGGATGATCGAAGATGAGGTTCTCTACTTCCTTCTTCTCAATTGTGGGAGAAACTACCATTACAGCTGGGAGAGAGAGAGAGAGAGAGAGAGAGAGAGAGAGAGAGAGAGAGAGAGAGAGAGAGAGAGAGAGAGAGAGAGAGAGAGGCTATCAAGGAACATTAAACAGACGAGGAATTTCTCTGGGAAAATTATCCATTTTCACAAAACGGCTGCATTGGGTCGTAGGACTTTAGAAAAAAAAAAAAGCTGAATTATCTCATCTTCCAAGCAGAAATACTTAACGATGAATAGCACTGAACTGTGCGCCAATCCTCGTAGAGATATGGAGGTAGTGAGTCTATGTATGTACGTTGTGAAGATGCTCCTCCCAGTGTTGTGCCATTCTACCGCTGAAAATATCTTTTTTTTTACCCACGCTGTTATTACATCTCCTTGCATTAATCCCCCCCTACCGCCATCTCCGGGCACTAAACCTTTCTCTAATGTGAAGGTTATATAACGTTCGTCATGTTACGTTGTGGAACTCATGCAGTATTTGGAAACCTTGTATTAAGTCCACTCAGCGTCTACACTGTTGGAGAGGGAATGATCTTAGGTCTCAAGAGAGTCTTCTATCGCTGAGGCTGTCAGGTGAACGAGTTATATAGGTCGGTTGCTCTTCTCAAGTTGTTTTATCTGGTCTCCAACTCTGGTCGGGTCTGTTGACGAGAAATGGTGAACGGCGTATTCCAACTGAGGTCTCCATTACCAGGGCGTTAGACAAGAGAATATACAGCAGTCTTCGTTTTATGGTTTATATCGCTAGTTACGAAGGCTGATCGTTTCATTGTTACACAGCTCGGCAGTGTTCTCCGTATCCTGCTCCATTAGCTTACGAAAACGTGGTGTGGATGGGTGAGTGGATCTTCAGGTCATACGAACTTTCTTTAACTTATGCCGAAATTTGCCTTTGGGCAGGGCTTGTGTGTATGTGTGTGTGTGTGTGTGTGTGTGTGTGTATGTAAATCACACATGTGTGTACTGCGTGGGGAGGGAGTTTCACATTCGTGGGGGCGGGCGGTTCCCATCTCCTACGACCATTTTCTCCTATCATAACACATGACGTCTGCATTTGCCATGACGTATTTTTAAGATGTCTCGTGCCTAAGTTCATGTTATGTCCTATGGTTGTTCTTTCGAAGAACTGATGCCTGTCTACGTCCTCTCACCCCTATAAACTTACACCCTTCTTCATTCCAAGGTTGGCGTATCAACGGCCTCTAGCCTTTCCCAGTAACTTATCTGTGTGTGTGTGTGTGTGTGTGTGTGTGTGTGTGTGTGTGGGTGGGAGGGGGGGAAGAGGGTCGGCTAGGACTGGCCAATCCTGGCGTACATACCACAAGGCGCCTCGTCCCAACGAACGCTACTAATCTAGCCATACAGGCCACGCATAGGAGCTAAAAAAAAAAAAAAAAGAAAAAAAAAAACCTGCGTGTCCTCCACTCGCCCTGCGCTGCCAGACCTACGTCCGTCGTATTCTTACGCTGATAATATAGTGCGCCGCTGACGATAAATACGAATTTATCTTCGTAAAATCTGTTTGTACTGGAACGCATGTGAGCTCAGAGGACCAGAGATAGTGATGTACTAAAGTGATGACACTGGCAACTGGAAGTGATGTTAACGTGACGACACCACCCCCTCCAAGGCCACTCCTCGCTGCCATACACCCCAACCGTCCGCTCACACTGCTTCCTTTGCCGTCTCTTCCAAGACTCTTGTCCACCAAATGGCAACCTTCCTTTGGGGTTATATCAGGACCGCAAAAGAGTACCGCATGTTTTAACTACTACACACAAGTTCTGCTGATTTTTTTTTTTTTTTTTGCAATAAACTCACTAGCATAGGTTAATCGAAATATGAGGAGGAGGGGAACTTGCTATTCCCCTCAAAACATGCTCCAAAAGAAACGAAAATATAGCTTTTCAACAAACCAGTCTGGGCACAAGAAATGGTAACCAAGTAAACACAAGCTATTTTATTAAAGTATGACACGATATCTTGTAGAAATAACTGATTGTATACAATGATCGGATTAACTAAAAGACATTGTGACATCCCCATACCACAGGTCATGTTACACGACAGGAAAAATGTGCTCGCCCACATTTCGTCAGTCTATGCAACCCTAACTAGTGATACTATCCTGCTTCACTGTCCTCCACATCCGTACAGATGTATTCAGCTTAAAAACTTCTTTCCCCCGGCATAACAACTATGTCACACACACATCGGTCGTCTGTTCATCCCACTGCACAACCCCTTTCTATACCATCGTATCTATCGTTATCTGTCATTCCCATTAACTTTAAAGCATGGCCTGGGCGTCTCAAGGGGGTGTGCCTTACATAACCAAGTCAAGATGCATCGTTCATACGCTGCCTTACGCCAGTACAAGCGAGCAGTCAAGTCCACTCGAGTAGGGCCTTATAAGGCAAGGCACGACTATTGCCCACAAACTTTTCCAAGCTTAACCTGGACTTGTATCATCAAATAAAAAGCTGTAGTTAAATGTCGAATTCTCTCTTATCACTAAGAACAGTTTTTATAACCTGTTGTGAAATGAAAATTGAGCGGGCTCTCTTGGGAAAGAGGGTATGGAATTCTGGATTGGCCCACGACATTCCCTCACCACTGGAGTCTAAACTTAAAGTAGGTGGGCAAGACTCGTTCAACATTGCTCTTAACATTTTATATTGCACGGAGGAAGATTTCTGGCCAATTAAGAAAAAAATAAAGTATTTCTACAGTTAAGCGATAATTTCTAGATACCAGAATGCTGATATATATCATGACTGTTGGCACTGAAATCATAACTTCTCTCTTGCCAGAAATGCCAGGAACATCCAAAACACATAGTCTGTGTCTGCCAAACGCAATATACAACTCTTGAAATTCACATTACCTAATTGGATTTTCCTTTCTACCTCAAGTAATATGACCACGTCCTCTCAAGCACTGATCTATCATTTCGACGATCCTCCAATTTATCTGATTGTATGTATTCATGCCTCTTGACACACACACACACACACACACACACACACACACACACACACACACTGGATCGACACTACTTACACTGAAACATCAGCGTCACACTCATAATTAGCATAACTGTGAGGACATACAACCCCACAAACCAACCCTCATTGATCAAATATCCCCAGACCACACTGCGTTACACCAAAAAATAGTCAACCTTCATAGTAAAGATGCACTGAACTTTGAAGAAATAGTACCGGTCGGTTTTTATGTACCCAGAACTCGACTCTTGCACAGAGGTGTTCTAAAAAAAACAATATTCAACAGCGAAGACTCACTCACGTCAGTTAGTCGTGAGGAACACCACGACACAACCAAGGGACTAAGCCACCTTCGGCTGGCAGGAAATAGCACAAATCAAAAATATCAAATGTCGAAGGTACGCCGGCCGTGTTTCACAACCGTTCTGCTTCTTTTACGAGACATTGTCGGGTCTGCTTGATCCTCGCAGCCCACGGAATCAAATTCTACTGTTATTACCCATTATCCTATTTTAAGACAGGAAATCCAATATCTTTCTACACACCCCATAAATATAGTAAAAGCAAATATAGCGCCTCTATGGTCACATACGTATTCAAGTGATTTACAAAATACGTTTTCATAAAACAAATATTGGAGATGTTTGTTCAAGCAGCGGAATGTCCGTTTTGTTTCTCTAATAAGGAGAGTTTCACAGCGCACCAGGGACGCTGCGCGCAGCACACCTGTTCGGATGCTCCAGCCCAACTTAGGCATATAACACAGAAGTCTTACCTTTAACACATCTATTTCATTTTCATTATAACACTATATCTCTCTGAGAAAGTCGACTGGCATAATTCTGTGGTTCGCTTATTCGCAAGTCTCAAGTGCTGAAAATCGCGTCCGGCATAACCATTACGTAACTTTAATGGCGGGGCAAGATGAGCGCCGCTCATCCCTCCCCACCGCACCGCCAGCCACCGCCGCGTTATCTCCGTGGGCTGCGGACGTTATAGCAGGTGAACACGTGCACTGTATAGACAAGGAAGCTGGGAGCAGGAGGAGAGGCTTCACGGAGACCATGCTGTCAGTACAGGGCGTATTTGTCTTCACGGCTCAGCAAGAGAACAGGGACCACATTAGAGAATGAACAGGGACCACATTCTAGAAAGAACAGGGACCACATCAGATTATGAACAGAGACCACATTAGAGTGACAGGGACTACATCAGATTGTGAACAGGGGCCACATTAGACAAAGAACAGGGAGCACATTAGAGTGAACAGGGACCCCATCAGATTATGAACAGGGAGCACATTAGAGAATGAACAGGGACCACATTACAGAAGGAACAGGGACCACATTAAAGAATGAAGAAGCTTCAAATCCTCTTGAGAAAGGATGACCAGACAACAGAAGCATACAACTAACTGCTTCCTCTCGCTCGGTGGAAACCATACTGATGACATGGGAGAGGTGAGATTCAAGATGCTTAGGGAAATGGGAAGTGGGAGGAGATGCAAAGGCTGTGGAAATGTAAGCAGTGGGTTCTATAGAACGATAGATAGAACCGTCATCCTTCTATGAAATAGATCATACCGCTATCTTGCGCAAATACAGTGACTGGATTCAAAGAGAAGACTGCGATGTGATTACAGGGAGCGGCAATGGATTAGTAACGTGTACGTCTATTGGAGTCACCCAAGGTAGAGTTAGTTAAGAACAGAACGGAATGACTTTGTCATTAGGATAGCCAACTATAGTGTAGAAGAAACGGAAAAAAACAAAGAAAATTTAGAACGAGATACTGCTGATAGCAATTTTGATCAAAGACCAAAAAGGCTTATTAATGGAGAGTGAACGATCTTTTTTTTTTTTGCGTGTGTGTGTGTGTGTGTGTGTGTGTGTGTGTGTGTGAGGGAGGGAGGAATTAGCCACACGAACAACATACTTGCAGTGACTCGGATGGAGATGAAAGTTTGATGATAGTCGAAGATTTCCTGACCCGAAAAACCAAGTTCCTTATTGTTAATGACCTGAGAATAAGAGTGGCTGAGCTGGGGATGTGCGCCTCCATTTCCGGCAGCAACAACCTCTGACTTACGTAGATGTTCTATATTGAAGAGTTGCTGGTCAGATGGTTAAAACGAAAGAGAGTAAAACAATGCAATGTAAGCTGGTGAGATAAACTGAAAATGAGTCAAGGTCTACCAAAAAGCGCCGGTGCTCTACAGCAGTGTGATAACCACACGCAAAGTATAAAATTTGCGTGATTTCAAAGTCGACCATCCTGCCTGGCTCATCTACACACCCAAGATCCCAGAGGGGTAAGACTCGTAAACCAACTGCATCTCGTCGCCATCATTAACTTTACGCAACCGGCCCACCACACTGCCACCTCACCACTCACAACAGCCAGCCTAACTAGATGTTACATTTAGCACACCAATACTCCACACGAGGACCACTTGGAGCATATCATGTGAACTGCCTCTACAGGCCATTTACCCCCTTCTGATAAGTCTTCAACCCCCGTCCTACGCAGCCACCGAAAAGATATACACAATCTATAAGATGGCAAACTGGCCAGGACTCACAGTGGTGTGATGCAGTAAAGTGCCATGGTCTATACCTTTCAAACACAAGATGCATTCTTACAAAGTAACAGAGTATATTCAGCTACACGACTGATAATGTTACAGAATACATTGATGTTAACAGCGATACAAACAGGATTAAAATAAGTCGATTTTCAAGCTCACAATATACGCAATGTCTCGGCACTGGTACGAAATATACAAGTTTAGAATATATCCAGTACAATACACAGCAACCAACTGTATGATGCACGGCAAAGCAGACTTCTGATATAGTTAGATAGGAAGATTACTAGCGTTAGTAATGTGAACACAAAGCTCTATATATACCTCATAGCCTGAGGCCTATGTCACAGGCTTTAAGCAATTATATAATACTCGTGTGTGTGTGTGTGTGTGTGTGTGTGTGTGTGTGTGTGTGTGTGTGTGTGTCCAACAGATTCAGAGCAGAACTTGGAATGCTCAGGTACATGATTATCTGTAACTTGTCAGATATAGCCGCTGTAACCTCCCACGTATCCTAGCCGTATGTATACACTGCCTGGTATGTATGATCAGTTTCGACGTTTTCCAAGCTGATGTTTCTTTTTTTGGCCAGAAGCGATCATGATATTCAGTACTACAGTTGCTGGGTAATTTAGCATCTCTCTGGAGGTATAAATCCCAGCGGTATGTTGCGATGAAGACGCTATTTGGGCTAGGCTTCGACCCAGTCCAAGGTCTGGTGTGTGGCGCAGGCACGAAGCAGGCAAATTCTTGCGGGTAAAATAACGAAAGCAGCAGCAACTTGTGGTGCACCCTCACCGCAGAGCACTGCGTGACAAGGGCTAATTTGGAGTTAATGATGATTTATAGCATTAGCTCAGAGTTGGACAAATATAAGGACACTTACTAAGCGGTTCACAGTGGGTGAAGGTGGACCAGTAAATCGTTTTTCCTTATTTTCTACAACAACAACAAAAGAGAGTCTGATCCTTCTTCCCCAACGCTTTGCTTATGTCTTGGTTTGCGCGCAAAGTTTACGTCCTACTTAAGCCAAGCCATACACACATCTAGGTTGAGGGGTGTTCGCGGGAATTCTTGTACCATACAACAGTTTATCACTATCTTATCATTTTTTTTTTTTCTTACGCCTGAGATCAAGAAAAATCGTAGCGGTTGGTTAGAATATATATTGGTTACAAACATACAAACTGCATGGAAAGGAAAAAGGGATGAACGGAAGAACTTAACAGATTAGAAACGAAAATATGGGAGAATATCTTAAGATAGTATGTAGGCTGTCCACCTTGCGAAGGATATGTTAACCTGTAAAGATTTGTGTTTTGATAAATTTACGACCGGTTAGTCGAGCAATAGGTCTACCAACTGTCTATGAAATCAATATCAATTAAGGCCATCAACGAAGAATCTTTTCTAAGATCTTCAGGTGTTAAACATGATAACCACAAGCATTCTCAACAGGTAATGTGTTCGTTTACTTTATCAGGTCTGTTGTTAGATCTAATGGCTATCGACTGATAACTGATAGTTAAGCCAGAAACAAGTTACGAAGACAAAGACTAAACACTGGGTCCTTTCGAAAGCGTTTGTGGTAGAAAACGTAAATACACAGCGTAGTGCGAAAATAAGTAATTACTGATAGGAGAAATGTGTCTTATCACCTTAACTAACCTTCCTGCCCCAGGGGTCCCTTCTATCCTTATAATACTCCTGCAGCACTCAGGAAGCTGGCCATGTCCACCGATCGGGACCACAGGTCAAAAAAGTGTTGCGATGTGCGTGCGTGCGTCCGTTAAGAATGGATTGCCGAGCAACTGAGCGGTAACTGCTTGGTGTCTCGGTGTCGTTTTTATGGACGTGAAGGGTCTTGGGATGTGTTGAAAATGGTGTCTGCTAGTGGTGTACTGACGGGTCATCTCTATGACCACACGGAAGCGCAAATAACATCAGGCCTATTAAACTTATTTGTTGTTATGTCAACCACTACTCTTGGTAAGTCATTCAATATATATATATATATATATATATATATATATATATATATATATATATATATATATATATATATATATATATATATATATATTTTATACTATTCGCCATTTCCCGCGTTAGCGAGGTAGCGTTAAGAACAGAGGACTGAGCCTTCGACGGAATATCCTCATTTGACCACTTTCTGTGTTCCTTCTTTTGGAAAATTAAAAATGAGAGGGGAGGATTTCCAGCCCCCCCCCCCCCCGCTCTCTTCCCTTTTAGTCGCCTTCTACGACATGCAGGGAATACATGGGAAGTATTCTTTCTCCCCAGGGAAGTGGATTATAGGGTGGGGGAGGGGGCGAAAATTCTGGGGGCCTTGAAGAATGTGTGGAAGTCGAGAACATTATCTCGGAAAGCAAAAATGGGTATGTTTGAAGGAATAGTGGTTCCAACAATGTTGTATGGTTGCGAGGCGTGGGCTATGGATAGAGTTGTGCGCAGGAGGATGGATGTGCTGGAAATGAGATGTTTGAGGACAATATGTGGTGTGAGGTGGTTTGACCGTGTAAGTAACGTAAGGGTAAGAGAGATGTGTGGAAATAAAAAGAGCGTGGTTGAGAGAGCAGAAGAGGGTGTTTTGAAATGGTTCGGGCACATGGAGAGAATGAGTGAGGAAAGATTGACCAAGAGAATATATGTGTCGGAGGTGGAGGGAACGAGGAGAAGAGGGAGACCAAATTGGAGGTGGAAAGATGGAGTGAAAAAGATTTTGTGTGATCGGGGCCTGAACATGCAGGAGGGTGAAAGGAGGGCAAGGAATAGAGTGAATTGGAGCGATGTGGTATACCGGGGTTGACGTGCTGTCAGTGGATTGAATCAAGGCATGTGAAGCGTCTGGGGTAAACCAAGGAAAGCTATGTAGGTATGTATATTTGCGTGTGTGGACGTATGTATATACATGTGTATGGGGGTGGGTTGGGCCATTTCTTTCGTCTGTTTCCTTGCGCTACCTCGCAAACGCGGGAGACAGCGACAAAAAAAAAAAAAAAAAAAAAAAAAATATATATATATATATATATATATATATATATATATATATATATATATATATATATATATCTATCCCTGGGGATAGGGGAGAAAGAATACTTCCCACGTATTCCCTGCGAGTCGTAGAAGGCGACTAAAAGGGAAGGGAGCGGGGGCCTGGAAATCCTCCCCTCTCATTTTTGATTTTCCAAAAGAAGGAACAGAGAAAGTGGCCAAATGAGGATATTCCGTAGCATTAGTGAAATGCTCGATTTATCAACAAAACTCCAGGGGAAGAATGAATGGTTTGACTGTGAACGTCATCAGGATTTGAAGCTACGCATGTAGACTGTGAATGCACATCACAGTCAATAAAGTCAACCGATATCCCACGCAGTCCAAAACAAACCCCATCAAAGATCAGTGGTTTCTGATCACGGGGTGACACCACACTGACTCTATAGTTTCAAACGCCTGCTCTGATCATGACCGCCGAAACCATTAATGATAATGACTATCTGGATGAAGTCAACTCATCACCATTTTCTTTGTTGTTGTTTTACGCTGATCTGAGGATTGTCCAGAGACGGCTCTCAGGCCTTGTTTCGAAGACCGAATATCATCATCGTAGTTCTCTGATGTATTCTGTCTATAATCATTCGCCCATTTTCTTGCAGTGTCCAAAGACGAACACAATAAAGACTGAATCTTTGGGAAGATTACCTTTTCAAACAAATTTCGATCTATAAAACTGTTTATCTTACATCATCATCTTTCTGTTCTTCGCCTTCTTCTTCCCTTTACATTGTGTCTACATGCTGCTTACCACCCTTTAGGTCACCCTACTTTCAGGTCACCCTACGCTTTTTCTTCATCTCTTTTTTTTATTGTTTCTACGTACTACACAGTGTCTAGTCTTGGGTCAGTATTGAGTCATCCGCGATTATTGCATCCGATTTAAGTCACGGAAATTATTGCATCCGCTCGAGGTTATCAGCGAATATTGTAACGGCTTCTTTGGTCATCAGAGATTATTGTACGCAAAGCTTTTTTTTCCTCTCACGTTAGGTAGTAGCGCCACGTACTTCATACGATTGTTTCTGACGTCAGTGAGTGGCGCTCTGCAATAACCCAAATTAAAGTTTATTTGCCAAATGGTAGCCTAGTCTGACAACGGTCTGAGTCACTTGCAGCTGTGGACGTTTGTTTTTACAGCTGTGGACAAGTCAGTTTACAGCTGTGGACAAGTCATTTACAGCTGTGGACAAGTCAGTCTACAGCTGTGGACGTCTGTTTTTACAGCTGTGGACAAGTCAGTTTACAGCTGTGGACAAGTCATTTGCAGCTGTGGACAAGTCAGTTTACAGCTGTGGACGTCTGCTTTAACAGCTGTGGACAAGTCAGTTAACAGCTGTGGACAAGTCAGTTTACAGCTGTGGACAAGTCATTTGCAGCTGTGGACAAGTCAGTTTACAACTGTGGACGTCTGCTTTAACAGCTGTGGACAAGTCAGTTTACAGCTGTGGACGTCTGCTTTTACAGCTGTGGACAAGTCAGTTTACAGTTGTGGACAAGTCATTTGCAACTGTGGACAAGTCAGTTTACAGCTGTGGACGTCTGCTTTTACAGCTATAGACAAGTCAGTTCACAGCTGTGGACAAGTCAGTTTGACGGTATGGACAAAGCAGTTTACATATGTAGATATGAAAAAAGAAATGGCCTGCAGCTTATTGCTGTTAAAATTCTAATGCTGCAGTAACTTAATTTCCCAGGTTGGTGTCATCCGCAAAATGCGAGTTTTGACAAAATATCCCATCGCGTGCCATCATCAATACAGAAAGAAATCAGGTTTCACATCTAGTTTCCATTAATGATATAAAACCTAATCTACCCAAGAAAAAAGAAATTGTATATATTTTCATGCAATGTATAAGTGAAAGAAATGCATAAAAATGTGTCAGGATCGCTGATGCTACTTTCTGCCTCGTTAAAGCCAAACAAAGCTGGACGGAATATCAAATGATAATGATGAAAAAAAAAAATAAAACTTGAATATAACAATACCACAGAAGACTCGAGTGGAAGAAGCTATGTTGAGCAACTTGGGACATCTGATGATGAGATATACAACCACAATAACGTCAACATTTCACTGGGCACCAGCTGTGATGAGGCCATCGAGCACATCTGACCGTGACGCATCCACGGGCCGTCCAGGGTCGAGCGCATAGGTTCGAATACTGGTTGCGGCAGTCGGTCCACAGTCAACCAAGCTGTTCATCCACTCCCCTAGGGGTTGGTTGATAAAATGGGTACCTGGCTCAGGGTAAAATATATATATACTATATATATATATATATATATATATATATATATATATATATATATATATATATATATATATATATATATATATATTAATGTAATGGCCTTAATTAGGGTCTGAGCTGTCTGTGCCGTCTTAGGTAACATACAGACGAAAGGCTAAAATACAGGAAAGAATCTTGACAAAATATACGTTCGTAAGGTTTTGGGTAGACTGAAGAGAGGATGAAATGTCCAAGATAGCGTGGGATTACCACAACGACGCTGCTCGGTGATTAACAAAAAGCTGACATGGAGAGAGAGAGAGAGAGAGAGAGAGAGAGAGAGAGAGAGAGAGAGAGAGAGAGAGAGAGAGAGAGAGAGTTGAACGTTAATGAAACAGGATCGTAATCAGTTGTTGGGAGGGGGAGGAGGGAAGTCCCCACGAGCGAAGGTGTGTTCATCTCGAGTAAGATGAATAAGTGATCGTGCGTAGGTGATGATGACACGCCCAGGGTCGGACTCGCATGGGTTCGAATCCTGGGCGTGGCACTTCCTCAGGCCTGGTCGGTAAATCGGTGCATGACGTGGTCTTAGTGTGTGTGTGTGTGTGTGTGTGTGTGTGTGTGTGTACATGCGTAGGTGTAACGGCATGGTGCGTATAAACAAGATTTAGAGATTGGGCAACACGGGTGTAAAAATTTCTTTGCCCGTAACACTTGTGTTACTTCTCTCTCTCTCTCTCTCTCTCTCTCTCTCTCTCTCTCTCTCTCTCTCTCTCTCTCTCTCTCTCGTTCCACTCCTCAACAAAGCTAATAATCTACAAAATGTTCTCCGCATTTTTGTCTGGCTTGTTTCTTACTTAACTTCGTGTGTGTGTGTGTGTGTGTGTGTGTGTGTGTGTGTGTGTGTGTGTGTGTGTGTGTGTGTGTGTGTGTGTGCATTCCTCATGACCCGTCGCGTCCCAGGATGATCATTTGCCTGCGTACGAACGACTACGACGAGGGTGTGCCACCACTAGGCTAGAGAGAGAGAGAGAGAGAGAGAGAGAGAGAGAGAGAGAGAGAGAGAGAGAGAGAGAGAGAGAGAGAGAGAGAGAGAGAGAGGAATATAAAAGAGACAACACGAGGCAACATCTGCTGCAGTTCCAGACTGCGTCTTTCAGATGTGTTGCCAACATGTGAAGAACCTTGTTGCCACCCAGTGCCAGCTGGTCAGCTCATCTGTCAAAATGAATCACGGTCTTTCATTAGCATCTTATAATCTTTTTTCCTTGTTCTCTTGATCTAACTCTGTTTGTCGCCGGGGAAAATAATGAACAATGGCCCTAAAACATGATTTCTTTTCCCAAGATTGAACTACTTACTTCCCTTACCATCCTTTCTTCATCTTTCATATCAACTTTGCTCTCAGAAGACACAGCTCAAAACTCTTCAGAACGAGATTTAAAACACATCTCGTTAAGTTCCTCCAGCTGCTCTGTGAGTATATTGTGAGACGCAACACATATCCTCGTGGGGACTGCTGTGCTGAGGGGCTGATATAGAAAGCTGGCTGCCCTCTCGTCCTTACTTGACTCAGCAAGTCAGGAGGTCAATGTGTCCATGTTATCAATGAAGAAGATTCTTACATCAACTATTTCAGCACAAAGAGGTATTCTACGTCTCAAAATTTGGCACTCTTCTGTTACCTTGTCTGCGGCATCACCTTAATCTTCTGGGGGTCCTCTCCAAATAATCACCCACCGAGGTGGAAGGTCCTGTGTAATCCCATAACAACTTTCGTCTGCCCCTCCTCCAGGCATTGGCCGTTCCTCCGGCCAGCAACACCCTTCTTCCGTATCAGGCCTGGGGCAGCTATGGTTCTCTTCCCGCTAGACGGTTCGCAGTAGCAAAACTTCTTGATACATATATATGGCCCTACAGTGAATCAGGGCATGTGAAGCGTCTGGGGTAAACCATGGAAAGCTGTGTAGGTATGTATATTTTGCGTGTGTGGACGTATGTATATACATGTGTATGGGGGTGGGTTGGGCCATTTCTTTCGTCTGTTTCCTTGCGCTACCTCGCAAACGCGGGAGACAGCGGAAAAAAAAAAAAAAAAAAAAATATATATATATATATATATATATATATATATATATATATATATATATATATATATATATATATATATATGTTATGATTTTACTGTGTCCTGCTTACCGTTTAACGCAACTCTTTCCAACTCAGAGAATATCGGCGAAAGTGGTCAGCCATCTTTACCATGGACACACAGGTAGTCAGAGTAGATAGGACGAGGGGCGGCAATGCGAAGAGGTGGTGGGGTCAGGATCGTTGCCAGGGGAAGACTGGGGCTGCAGGTGGTGGTAGGTCCTCACAAGCTGTTGCTGGGCCTCTCCTTATGGTAGCAGTGACCTGGTCCAGCATGGGTCTGCATAGGTGTCCCAGCCCCTGGCTGTACAGTAATCCCAGGCCCTGGCTGTACAGTAATCCCAGGCCCTGGCTGTACAGTAATCCCAGGCCCTGGCTGTACAGTAATCTCAGGCCCTGGCTGTACAGTAATCCCAGGCCCTGGCTGTACAGTAATCCCAGGCCCTGGCTGTACAGTAATGCCAGATCAGGATGGTATTCATGTGTGCTGGGGCGTCGGCGCGGGGCGTTGGGCAGTGCGTCAGCCACCAGCCAGAGCCTCGCCCGATACTGGCGACGAAGACAAGTAAGCTGGGGGTCGATGACCCCAGCAGGAGTTGCAGGCCCGAAGCCCACTTCACGGGGAGAGGTTGCTGCTAGCCCCTCACACAGGCCAGTCATCTAAAGAGGTCTTGTTGGTCTTCTCGGATGCAGGCAGATCTTAGTATTCTGTCACACACTCCTTGAGTCTGCCACCGACGAAAGATGGCGAAGCTTTGAGAAAGTAGGTCGATTATCTGGCCTGCAGGAAGGAATCAACAGTTGTGTCTGGGCCATGAATGGGCTACCACGCGTACGTTGGGGTGTGTGTGTGTGTGTGTGTGTACGTGTGTGTGTGTGTGTATATACACACGTGTCTACATATAATGGTGAGACGTGGTGTATACACATCACAGTTTACACAAAAGGGAGACGGGGGGAAGCTCTCCCTGTAGCACAAAATAGTAATCAGATAAACACACTCAGCCAGGCTTAGGCTGGTGTGTGCGTACGTGCACAGGAGTGAAGACGTGGTGTGTACTGTGCGTATATACAGGATTAAGGGACGAAGCAACACGACTGGAAAACTCTCTCCCCTTAACACACAAAGAGTAATCACACACACACACACACACATTATATATATATATATATATATATATATATATATATATATATATATATATATATATATATATACATTCGCCATTTCCTGCGCTAGCGAGGTAGCATTAAGAACAGATGACTGAGCCTCAGAGGGAACATCCTCACTTGGCCCCCTTGTTCCTTCTGCGACACGCATGGAATACGTAGGAAGCTGTGTGGATCACAACTCCTGTGGTCAGCTGGGTGGGTCACAACTCCTGTGGTCAGCTGGTGGGTCACAACTCCTGTGGTCAGCTGGGTGGGTCACAACTCCTGTGGTCAGCTTGGTGGGTCACAACTCCTGTGGTCAGCTTGGTGGGTCACAACTCCTGTGGTCAGCTGGTGGGTCACAACTCCTGTGGTCAGCTTGGTGGGTCACAACTCCTGTGGTCAGCTGGGTGGGTCACAACTCCTGTGGTCAGCTGGGTGGGTCACAACTCCTGTGGTCAGCTGGTGGGTCACAACTCCTGTGGTCAGCTGGTGGGTCACAACTCCTGTGGTCAGCTGGGTGGGTCACAACTCCTGTGGTCAGCTTGGTGGGTCACAACTCCTGTGGTCAGCTTGGTGGGTCACAACTCCTGTGGTCAGCTGGGTGGGTCACAACTCCTGTGGTCAGCTTGGTGGGTCACAACTCCTGTGGTCAGCTGGTGGGTCACAACTCCTGTGGTCAGCTGGGTCTGTCACAACTCCTGTGGTCAGCTTGGTGGGTCACAACTCCTGTGGTCAGCTGGTGGGTCACAACTCCTGTGGTCAGCTGGTGGGTCACAACTCCTGTGGTCAGCTGGTGGGTCACAACTCCTGTGGTCAGCTGGGTCTGTCACAACTCCTGTGGTCAGCTTGGTGGGTCACAACTCCTGTGGTCAGCTGGTGGGTCACAACTCCTGTGGTCAGCTGGTGGGTCACAACTCCTGTGGTCAGCTGGTGGGTCACAACTCCTGTGGTCAGCTGGTGGGTCACAACTCCTGTGGTCAGCTGGGTCTGTCACAACTCCAATGGTTAGGGGCCGTGGCCCGTTGTTTACACTCTGGCGACCACATCTGCTGAGTTACCAGGTCACAAGTTCACTGGTATAGGTTTATATACGTATATCTCACAATCAAGTTCATCAGATGAAGACTACTCTTGTGTGAATGTGGTAAGTCCAATCAGGGGTACTCCAAGTATGAAGCTAGTGGGTGGTGAGAGAGAGAGAGAGAGAGAGAGAGAGAGAGAGAGAGAGAGAGAGAGAGAGAGAGAGAGAGAGAGAGAGAGAGTTCAGATCGACGCGTTGACCAGTGGGCGGCCCGAGAGCGACAGTGACCCACGCCCGTCGTACCCCATCCATGAGGTCCTCGTATGTGCTGCACTACCACACATGGTTCCTGTGAAGTGTGATGACTGTCTCATAATTCTCTCCTGTACCGCCAAAGTTCCTCACCCAACTAGTTACCCTTCTCTGATCCACGTCTAGCTAGCCTGTCCATAGCTAGTGCGAACTGTCGTGTCGCCTCGCCTCTATGTCTTTAGAATCCGCTGATGTGCACGTTGGGTACAGGAGGGCTTGCATGCTTCATAATCATCAGCATCATAACAGTGTCTGTGGTCGAGACATCAGCAGGTCTTGCGGATATTTCGTCACATCGACACAACGCACAGCACGGGATATCAGCTACAGCGGAGTGAGGCGAAGCATGAATGGCACGTTGTGTACACACATCACAGACACATTCATCCCAGTGAAGTAGTCTGGAATTCAATAGTTATACTCTTCAGCGTGTCGCAACACCTTACGATTCAACCTCGCTCCGCTAACCCATTTCACGCTGGATGATGAGCGGCAATGTGTAACCACACATAATCCTTCCAAGAGTTTATCTGGTAATCAGAACTCTTGGCGCACGGAGGCGATCCAAGATGCTTTCCTTAAACGCCTGAAAGACAGTTTTAGCAGTTGTGTGTGGCAGTGGAACTCGATTCATGGTATGGAATCAATGAATCTAGCATGACTAGCCAGTACCTGTTTCCCTGACGAGTCTGAGACAAATCCTGACGGTACGTACGTCCACAGCAACTCTCTCCCAGGGTTCCTTGACCTCGGGGTATGGCAAAACTGTATTTTGGCGCCATTTCTCTGCGTACTGCAAGGACTCTGTATGACGTTATGAGGGAGTATGGAGTTGATAAACATTGTTTCCCCTATTACGATCGACAGTTTTTACACCAAAAACGTCAGGCCGAGCAGAGAGTGACTGACTTTGCCACAGAAGATGAAAATATACCATATAATAATACCTTTACCCTTAAAGAATTGCTTCTTGCCCTGAAATCCTGTAAAGGTTCCAGCCCAGGACCCAGCGGGAAAACCTACGAGATGATTCACCATCTAAGTCAGGCCAACCTGACCGAGCTGTTACCACTGTACAATGAGATTTGGACGTCTCGAACGTTTCCAAACTCATGGCACTTTGCGCACGTCATCCCCATCGCAAAAGGTTCTGGACGCCTTACGAACATCAATTCGTTTCGACCTATTGCATTGACGAGCTGCATTTGCAAGGTCATGGAAAGGATGATTAATAAAAGGCTTATTTTTCATTAGAATCGCAGAACTTTATCAAATGATCAACAGTGTGCATTCCGTAAACACGGAAGCACAATGGATCATTTGATAAATTTAGAACATAACGTTTCAGACACTTTTATGAACAGCTTTGCAGTTTTTTAGATTTGGAAAAAGCCTTTGACATGACATGGCGAGACGGAATCTTCAGCAAACTTTATGCTGTTGGTTTAAGAGGTTCTTTACCTATTATTGTCAAATTTTTTTTTTACACGACAGAACCTTTGCTGTCAAGATTGCTGCATCTAACGTAATCTCTGACATATTTGTCCAAGAAAACGGGGTGCCACAAGGGAGCGTTCTGAGCCCAAGATTATTCAATATTATGATATTCTGTTTCCAGTATGGCGACGAAAAGGAACGACGCCCCGGAAAGTGAGGTACACCAGCGATTCCGTTACGTCATCATGGATCATTTATCATATGCCCACTTCTACACAGATGGCTCCAAGACAGGTGAGTGTGTGGGTGCAAGTGTGTGGTCGAACGAAGGTTCTCTTCGGTACAGGCTACCGAACCATACAACTGTTTTGTGTGCGGAATTGTATGCTGCTGATAAGACCACACTTTATATACTTAATTCAATTCATATCAAACCAGTAATATTTACCGTTTCGTTGTCAGCTCTTTAAAGCTATAAACTCTGGTTATACGGAGTCAAATGAAATTCTGGGAAACATCATTGATAAACTAAACTCACGTAATAAAGATATCATCTTGATTTCGGTGCTTGGTGGATCACTGCAACATGTACGGCAATGTACAGGCAGACCGATCCCTCTGCAGCTGGGGTCCTGCCTTTCCTTGGGAAAGAATTCAATCCTACTTCCGTGGCAAAGTCAGTGGACCAGCCTGACAATACCCAGGAAATTCAAACCCCAAGTAGCGGACTGGACGACCGACCTCGTACAGGAAGAACAGAAGAGAGGAAGTTGTGCTGGCCCGTCTACGCCTCCACTGCACCTACAGCACCCACCTATACAACCGTATATGAACAGAAACTTCCCTGCAAGATGTGAAACCTGCCGAACTAGTTCGACAACATACCACCTCCTCATACAATGTACGAAACACCATGGAAACAGGAGAAGAGGCTGATAAATTATTAAAAAAGAAAAAGAAAAAAAACTCACCATCTACAATCTATTTGGTGACGATAACAACATAATTAACAAGTTGTTTATCTCTCTCAAGGAAACGGAAATAATCAAGATGGTATAAGGTGGTTCGTTGGTTCGACTCTGTGCTTTCGCTCTGAGCTGGTTGTGTGGTGGGTGAAGCAATTTGCTCATTACGCTGCTGACCAGGGTCAGGGGTGGTTCGGCTTGGAGCTGGCTCCGTTATGGTGTCCAGCTGACGAGTTGCCGAAGCCATTATGTCATAATTTATACAAGTGTTTCATGTTTTATGGTGAAGGATTATAATCTATCCTATCTTTTTCGAAGTCCTTCTGGCAGCTGCACCACAGTGGATGTTGTGCCGACTGGGTGATGTTTGTTGCCACGTTGGCACAATATCCACTTACCAACTTTCCTTCCAATCTCTCTCTCTTTTTTTAATCCCCTATAGGACTAGGTATGACTTATATAAGTATTGATATGATTATTATGTACAGACTTTACAGTCAAAAATCAAACAGGGTTGCAGGTTTAATGGCCTTACGTATAGGTCGCTGGCCGTTAAACCCAACAAAACAAAAACACACTCACTCTACGTGAAAAATAGCATCATACTGAACTGTGTGATGAACAGAGCACGTAATGAGGTAATGCAATATATTCAGGTCTTCCAAAGTATACCCTGCAGAGAAAATGGACCCAGGCCACCATTTCTGTGTTTCCATGTAAATCTAACCATTTAGATTCTCAATTGATATCTTTTTTTTCCCGTCAGTTGCTCTACCCTCTCTCCCCACCCCTCTGAACCTACGTCGAACAGTTGTGCTAAAATTAACCCAAGCTTCAACCTGTGTTACCATGACTGACTCGACCGGAGGGCAGTGCGGTCAGGAGCAATGGTGAAAACTAGCAGCAATAAAACAGCTTCCCTTGTGTCCCGCGGAAGAAACATAACGTAAATAAACTGACATTTCTCGTGCTTACATGTATGAAAATATAAATCTTTTTCTTACGTAATGAGAGACCCTTTATTTCACCTACACCAAGACTGATATGCTGACGCTGTATGAGGAGGGTGTGTCGCCCTAGTGCGGCTCACCGTGCCGTACGTGTGGTGAAGGGAACCCAGTGTGGCCAGTCTTCCTCGTGACGCCGTGGAGTAAGGGCAAAACTCCGTTGGGTTCCTGTCAACAAACCGCCAAGCTATCGCCAGTTTCAAGGTTTGTTCAAAGCTCACACATTAGACTCGTACTTCATACTACAGACAATGTATTCACTCTAGTGTGGTTAATAATACATATTTTTTCTATCTTTAACAAACCAGAGGAACATCTTCAGAACGACTAATTCCACATGAAGTTAAACAGATTATGCTACTATGATGTTAAACTGTTAACGTTCTGTGAAGTAAGGGAAACTTGGAAGATCAAATATAGTGCTGGAACTTTCCCTCTCTAAGATACAGAGACAGCAGTAGGACTTAAGACTTCTGGATACAGCTGACAGTGATTTCTTATAGGTTTACAATCTATAACTTAGTTCATATTTTTCCGTACATCGGAGTGAAATGAAATTCATTTATTTGTCTTCAACTGCAGCCACTGATACTAACCACTTCAGATCTTCAATTCGAATGCGCATCTTGCCTGCTGGGATTCCAGTCAACGGCCTCTTTGAGTTAACGACAGGCAAGAATCACTATAAGGAAATCATTCACATACCATGTGCTTCGTAAACAACGATACGGGCTTTATACTACGATGAGTGAAGACTCTGCATTGGCACAGTCAAAAGTTACGATACAGTATTTTACTGTTTGGCTCATGACAGTGCACGCGATCAAGGCCAATCAATGACTGGGGATGTGCCAGTATGAATGGGTATTATATACTGAGTTACTATGATACAAGAATTGACACACCAACTCTTATTACCCGCCACCAACAAATATTACGCTCGTTGGAAACGGTGAGAACAGTTACGTCTTTGTGTATCAAGAAACACGTTGTGTGTGCTGTGTGTGTGTGTGTGTGTGTGTGTGTGTGTGTGTGACATTTAACGTAATCATACGAAAGTAACAAGATGAAGAAATGATAAACAATGCCAAATATGCAGTATCATTGTTTTCTCACCTATTAGATGCTTAAAAGGATGAGCATTTCTGAGCCATTCCTGTAAATGGAAAAGGAGTTAAACTCAGATATCTGAATTTCTTAGGTAATATCAAGCAGACTCCGGGTTTACAAAATACGTATGGCCATTGACGGACAATACTAACATTATGAAATATCAAGCCCCGTCAAGCTGAGGTTGGTCGTTTTCACCTGCCGAGCGTTTGACTGAGTTCGAATCCTCCCTCCTCGCCCATCACTATATCGTACCACCATATCATGTGTCCAGCACATTCTAAAGATATATATCTCCCTGCTGAGCGGTTCTACGGTGTGTACAGTTAAAAGGCATATTCCACAATTTGCTCATTTTGGTTTGTACGAACAGTTTGTAACTATGAGTGGGATCTTACTGAATGTTCAGCGTTTCGAACAAGCGAACAGGATACCAAGTTTGACAACGCAACGACCACCATATGAGATTAAGGTAGGGCCAGGGCTTTGTGGCGGGGAAGGAATCCGCCCAAACAATAACCCTTGCTAGGTTGAGGCCCGGTGGAAATTGAGCAATGCCAAGCACCATAATGTATTCATACATTTAACGTATTTACACTGATGTACATAATGTACTTAGTGTCTATTGTGTAAAGTATGTGAGCTTCCAAGAATCGCTGAGTACATTCACACACTCACACACGTGAAGGACCATGTACACAGTGAGATCATATATGACTTTCACCTTAAACACCTGAAGGTGCTCATATCTGAGAATTTCCGGAGTATGTTTATAACTTCACGTTCATAATGCTTTAGTCACCCTGAAAGCTGTGAGGTCTGAAATCCAAATACCACCAGTCTTCACATCACAAATGTTGTTGATGTATGTTTGAAACCTTTATTTGGATGACCTTTAGCTCTTGATAGCCTTTAAATCCTATGACATTTGTTGTTAGTAATATAAATTTCAAGGGAACAATGAAATAATCACTAACTCGTCAGTAATAGCAATAAATGACATATTAAATAACTATTAACGAAAATAAGATAACCTGAATGAATTCTATATATACATTTACTAAAGTATCATATGTGTGATCTTGCTCACTGTTACAATGGAATATACAAGAATACAGTACTTATGGATCCCTACTTGATGATACCGCTTACATGAGTTGAAGGAGGACTCTAGTCAACAGATATCGTAATGAGTGGAACAGTATATCGTTAAGTGGAAAGTAGAAGTGTGCACACAGGCCTCACACAAACTGAAGTCGCTGCTGGGGAAAAAGAAGTCTTAAAAACAACGAAGCTTGAGTTCTCTTCAAGAAATTGTCTTCCCACCCATGAAAATGTAAGATGTGTTGCCCTTGGCATCTCAACACAGCTTCCTTGGTATAACATGAATTCCGAATCTGAATATGTGGTTAAAGACTTCAAGGGTGAACTTTGTGAAGCAACGAAAGCATCATCTTGAGATTTCGAAAGAGATCCAGTGCTGTGTTGCTACGCTAAAGAAGTGAAATGGCTGCCTTTTGTGTCATGACTGTGGGTGTGAGCTGCTGCCCTTGGGACTTAGCAACTACTGGTACACGTTAGGTTTTACGCACTAGGAGGCTTTACGCTCAACAGAGCGAAAATTATACGCAGGCACGCAATCATACTTATTTGTACACATACTGGCTTAGGCGGGTGTGTGTGTGTGTGTGTGTGTGTGTGTGTTCACGATGGTACTTGTTCAAAAACGCGTGTATGCTCCAAAGTCAATGATAAAATTCAGGATGAACAGCAGGTTGGATGGCCGGGCTAGCTGGGCGTGGCGGGTACGTTGCCACAATCGGTTGGCCAACTGTTGTCATTCAATGGTCCCTTTCTTTATATCGCGCGGGGTTTGAGGGCTGGCCCGACGCTGCCTGGTTGTCTGGAGTAATTTGGCCCCTCCACCAGTATCCTTTTATGGTGTTGCCGTAGGGAGCAATATAAAGTGAAAGTATTCTTCCTGAAACATGAATGGGTGCTTATGTTCAACCTCTTACCAGTGACAACGAACTCGAGCCAACAAGGATGTATATATATATATACATATATATATATATATATATATATATATATATATATATATATATATATATATATTAGAGAGAGAGAGAGAGAGAGAGAGAGAGAGAGAGAGAGAGAGAGAGAGAGAGAGAGAGAGGATAGCTGATGATCAAAGTAAGATTACCATGGGGGCCCATACGCCATGGTTTAAGTAAAACCCTTAATGACAACTTGAATGACCTGACCCAACTAGGACTATGAACTGCCAAACACACATGTGACCACTCACTTTCCCGTTGGCTAAGGAAAGTCCGCGAATATTCTTACCTTAACATCTAGTTCTAATAACAGCTGTGTGTAATAACATGGCATGCATCCTAACACACCTGCTGATAATAATAAAAACATTGATTCACAAGTGTCAGATAAATTTAGTGAGTAAACCTAAACACACTTCAAAACATGCAATGCGTAACTCCTGCCGCTCGGCATAAATCTTGATATATATATATATATATATATATATATATATATATATATATATATATATATATATATATATATATATATATATATCATTTAATTATTATGCTTAACCGCCGTCTCCCGCGTTCACGAAGTAGCGCAAGGAAACAGACGAAGAATGGCCCAACCCACCCACATACATATACATATAAACGCCCACACATGCACATATACATACATATGCATTTCATGTATACATACATATACATACACACATATATACACATACACATATACATATCATACTTGCTGCCTTCATCCATTTTCGTCGCCACCCCGCCACACACGAAATAGCATTCTCTCTCTCTCTCTCTCTCTCTCTCTCTCTCTCTCTCTCTCTCTCTCTCTCTCTCTCTCTCTCTCTCACCAGTAAGGCAGCGCCAGGAACAGACAAAAATGACCACACTCGTTCTTGTGTAATGCACCGAAACCACAGCTCCCTTTCCACATCCAGGCCCCGCAGACCTTTCCATGGTTTACCTCAGATGCTTCACATGCCCTGGTTCAATCCTTTGACAGCACGTCGGCCCCAGTAAACCACATCGTTTCAATTCACTCTATTCCTTCCACGCCTTTCACCCTCCTCTATGTTCAGGCCCCGATCGCTCAAAATCTCTTTCACTCCATCATTCTACCTCCAATTTGGTCTCCCGCTTCTCCTTCTTCCCTCCACCTCTGACATATTCTCTTTGTCAATCTTTCCTCACTCATTCTCTCCATGTGTGTGTCCGAACCATTTCAACACACCCTCTCTACTCTCTCAACCACGCTCTTTTATTACCACACATCTCTCTTACCCTTTTATTACTTACTCGATCAAACCACCTCACACCTCATATTGTCCTCAAACATTTCATTTCCCACACATCCACCCTCCTCCGCACAACCCTATCTATATAGCCCACGCCTCGCAACCATACAACATTGTTGGAGCCACTATTCCTTCAAGAATTTCCATTTTTGCTCTCCAAGATAACGTTCTCGCCTTCCACTTATTCTTTAACGCTCCCAGAACCTGCGCCCCCTCCCCCACCCAGTGACTCACTTCCTCTTCCTTGGTTTCATCCGCTGCTAAGTCCACTTCCAGATATCTAAAACACTTCTCTTCCTCCAGTTTTTTCCATTCAAACTTACCGCCCAATTAACTTGTCCCTCAACCCTACTGAACTTCTCAACCCTACTGAACCTAATAACCATGCTCTTATTTACATTTACTCTCAACATTCTTCTTTCACACACTTTAGCAAACTCAGTCACCAACTTCTGCAGTTTCTCACCCGCACAACCCTATGTATAATAGCCCATGCCTCGCAACCATATAACATTGTCGGAATCACTATTCCTATAAATAAAACAATATATATATATATATATATATATATATATATATATATATATATATATATATATATATATATATATATATACAGAGAGAGAGAGAGAGAGAGAGAGAGAGAGAGAGAGAGAGAGAGAGAGAGGGGGGGGGGGTTGTGCGGAGGAGGGTGGATGTGTTGGAAATGAGATGTTTGAGGACAATGTGTGGTGTGAGGTGGTTTGATCGAGTAAGTAATGTAAGGGTAAGAGAGATGTGTGGAAATAAAAAGAGCGTGGTTGAGAGAGCAGAAGAGGGTGTTTTGAAATGGTTTGGGCACATGGAGAGAATGAGTGAGGAAAGATTGACCAAGAGGATATATGTGTCGGAGGTGGAGGGAACGAGAAGTGGGAGACCAAATTGGAGGTGGAAAGATGGAGTGAAAAAGATTTTGTGTGATCGGGGCCTGAACATGCAGGAGGGTGAAAGGAAGGCAAGGAATAGAGTGAATTGGATCGATGTGGTATACCGGGGTTGACGTGCTGTCAGTGGATTGAATCAGGGCATGTGAAGCGTCTGGGGTAAACCATGGAAAGTTGTGTGGGGCCTGGATGTGGAAAGGGAGCTGTGGTTTCGGGCATTATTGCATGACAGCTAGAGACTGAGTGTGAACGAATGGGGCCTTTTTTTGTCTTTTCCTAGTGCTACCTCGCACACATGAGGGGGGAGGGGGATGGTATTCCATGTGTGGCGAGGTGGCGATGGGAATGAATAAAGGCAGACAGTGTGAATTGTGTGCATGGGTATATATGTATGTGTCTGTGTGTGTATATATATGTGTACATTGAGATGTATAGGTATGTATATTTGCGTGTGTGGACGTGTATGTATATACATTGTGTATGGGGGTGGGTTGGGCCATTTCTTTCGTCTGTTTCCTTGCGCTACCTCGCAAACGCGGGAGACAGCGACAAAGCAAAATAAATAGATAAATATATATATATTATCCCTGGGGATAGGGGAGAAAGAATACTTCCCACGTATTCCCTGCGTGTCGTAGAGGGCGACTAAAAGGGGACAGGGGTGGGAGGGGGGCTGAAAATCCTCCCCTCTCGTTTTTAATTTTCCAAAAGAAGGAACAGAGAAGGGGGACAAGTGAGGATATTCCCTCAAAGGCTCAGTCCTCTGTTCTTAATGCTACCTCGCTAACGCGGGAAATAGTGAATAGTATGGAAAAGAAAAAGAAAAAAAAAATATACATATATGATGATAACCACGCGGCAATTGAGACACGGTAAGTTCCTCCTGGTTATCATGTGTGTGTGTGTGTGTGTGTGTGTGTGTGTGTGTGTGTGTGTGTATGTGTGTGTGTGTGTGACCCCGGGGATAAAGGAGAAATAATATTTCCCACGCATTCCCTGCGTGTCGTAAAAGGCGACTGAAAGGGATGGGAGCGTGGGACTGGAAATCCTCCCCTCCAGTTTTTACTTATCCAAAAGAAGGAACAGAGAAGGGGGCCAAGTGTAGTGAGGCAGCGCCAAGAATAGACCAACTCCTTCAGTTCAGCCCACTGACAGCACGTTGTTCCATATATACCACGTCCCTCCAAATCGTTCTATCCCATGAACGCCTCTAACCCTCCTGCATGTCCAAGCCTCCCGAAAACTAAGAACATCTTTCACTTCATCTCCTCAGTCTCCCCTTCCTCCTTCTTCCCTCCACTTCTCGTACATTTATCCTTTTCGGGTAATCTCTTTCCACTCATCCCCCCCATATCTCCAAACCACTTCAACCCACCCCAGTCAGCTCTCTCAGTTATATTCAGCTTAATACCAAACCAATCTCTGACGCTATCACTTCCTACAATTATCGCACAATCAGTAATAACAAAACTGATGGTGAGGACCAAGGCATGACGTGCGAATTCACAAACACAGGGAAGAAAACAGGGAAGTGAACCAAAGTCCACAGAAGGAAAACTTCCTGACGCAGAGCAGTGACGAATCCGTAACACACCAGATCACAGACTCGGTCGGGTGAAACTTTACACATAATACACTACGTTAAGAGATGGGGTTACACAAGTGTAAAACTCTCTCCATATAACACAAAGTCATCACAAGTAGTAATCACACACACACACACACACACAGAGTCTGCTACAATATATAAACAAATTACGCTCGCAGAGCACTGAAGGCCATATCATATTATCTATCTATTCTAGCACTTGATCTTCCGTTGCTCCGTTATATTCTCCCCTGCCCAACACCCTCCTTCCCCACCCTGTTTCACCAGTTACAGAGAGTAAGGGGAGGAGGGACGACGTTCTCGTCTTCCCCCTATAATCACCTTATAAAGAGAGAGAGAGAGAGAGAGAGAGAGAGAGAGAGAGAGAGAGAGAGAGAGAGAGAGAGAGAGAGAGAGAGAGAGAGAGAGAGAGAGAGAACAAGGGCGGTCTGCCCCGCCGCACAACCTCCACGATTGCCCACCGCACACACACACACACACACACACACACACACACGTTTCGCCTCGCCAAGTACCGCAGGTCGACAACGAACGCGTTTCAGCCATCGCATCCCCGGCTTATATTCGTTCTGAATGAGAACATTGTTTATGCGCAGGATCCGGCAATGCACCTTACTGCTGCTCACAACAATGGAACATATCTTCTTGAGGAAGGACAATCTTGAACTCTGCTACCGTCAATTCACTTGCAAGTGACACCAAATCCTTTTAAACTGGTACTCAACCCTGTACAATACTCAGACCTGTTAAGAAGCTTGTGTAAGTCGTATAACGATGCGTGTACCAGAACAAACTCGTTCACAGTCGTTAGAAGACCTTCTCACATATACTACCGAGCCAACACTATGGTGCGGACAAGTCATGTCAACTCCTATGGCTAAAGGACTCGTTAACAATAATTAAGATTTGTGTGTGTGGTGTCTGTAACAGCCCGTCTCAGCATTACAGGACCACTCATACCAGAAGAAGCGGGTCACTTTTTGTATGGCAAGGCTGGTGGGTATAACGTACATATGGTTTGTCCTGAGATTCTGAGCGTAGAGTATAGACTGCCATAATATATATATATATATATATATATATACATATATATATATATATATATATATATTTTTTTTTTTTTTTTTTTTTTTTTTTTTTTTATACTTTGTCGCTGTCTCCCGCGTTTGCGAGGTAGCGCAAGGAAACAGACGAAAGAAATGGCCCAACCCCCCCCCCCCCATACACATGTACATACACACGTCCACACACGCAAATATACATACCTACACAGCTTTCCATGGTTTACCCCAGACGCTTCACATGCCTTGCTTCAATCCACTGACAGCACGTCAACCCCTGTATACCACATGACTCCAATTCACTCTATTTCTTGCCCTCCTTTCACCCTCCTGCATGTTCAGGCCCCGATCACACAAAATCTTTTTCACTCCATCTTTCCACCTCCAATTTGGTCTCCCTCTTCTCCTCGTTCCCTCCACCTCCGACACATATATCCTCTTGGTCAATCTCTCCTCACTCATTCTCTCCATGTGCCCAAACCATTTCAAAACACCCTCTTCTGCTCTCTCAACCACGCTCTTTTTATTTCCACACATCTCTCTTACCCTTACGTTACTTACTCGCTCAAACCACCTCACACCACACATTGTCCTCAAACATCTCATTTCCAGCACATCCATCCTCCTGCGCACATCTCTATCCATAGCCCACGCCTCGCAACCATACAGCATTGTTGGAACCACTATTCCCTCAAACATACCCATTTTTGCTTTCCGAGATAATGTTCTCGACTTCCACACATTTTTCAAGGCTCCCAAAATTTTCGCCCCCTCCCCCACCCTATGATCCACTTCCGCTTCCATGGTTCCATCCGCTGACAGATCCACTCCCAGATATCTAAAACACTTCACTTCCTCCAGTTTTTCTCCATTCAAACTCACCTCCCAATTGACTTGACCCTCACCCCTACTGTACCTAATAACCTTGCTCTTATTCACATTTACTCTCAACTTTCTTCTTCCACACACTTTACCAAACTCAGTCACCAGCTTCTGCAGTTTCTCACATGAATCAGCCACCAGCGCTGTATCATCAGCGAACAACAATTGACTCACTTCCCAAGCTCTCTCATCCCCAACAGACTTCATACTTGCCCCTCTTTCCAGGACTCTTGCATTTACCTCCTTTACAACCCCATCCATAAACAAATTAAACAACCATGGAGACATCACACACCCCTGCCGCAAACCTACATTCACTGAGAACCAATCACTTTCCTCTCTTCCTACACGTACACATGCCTTACATCCTCGATAAAAACTTTTCACTGCTTCTAACAACTTGCCTCCCACACCATATATTCTTAATACCTTCCACAGAGCATCTCTATCAACTCTATCATATGCCTTCTCCAGATCCATAAATGCTACATACAAATCCATTTGCTTTTCTAAGTATTTCTCACATACATTCTTCAAAGCAAACACCTGATCCACACATCCTCTACCACTTCTGAAACCGCACTGCTCTTCCCCAATCTGATGCTCTGTACATGCCTTCACCCTCTCAATCAATACCCTCCCATATAATTTACCAGGAATACTCAACAAACTTATACCTCTGTAATTTGAGCACTCACTCTTATCCCCTTTGCCTTTGTACAATGGCACTATGCACGCATTCCGCCAATCCTCAGGCACCTCACCATGAGTCATACATACATTAAATAACCTTACCAACCAGTCAACAATACAGTCACCCCCTTTCTTAATAAATTCCACTGCAATACCATCCAAACCTGCTGCCTTGCCGGCTTTCATCTTCCGCAAAGCTTTTACTACCTCTTCTCTGTTTACCAAATCATTTTCCCTAACTCTCTCACTTTGCACACCACCTCGACCAAAACACCCTATATCTGCCACTCTGTCATCAGACACATTCAACAAACCTTCAAAATACTCATTCCATCTCCTTCTCACATCACCGCTACTTGTTATCACCTCCCCATTTACGCCCTTCACTGAAGTTCCCATTTGCTCCCTTGTCTTACGCACCCTATTTACCTCCTTCCAGAACATCTTTTTATTCTCCCTAAAATTTACTGATAGTCTCTCACCCCAACTCTCATTTGCCCTTTTTTTCACCTCTTGCACCTTTCTCTTGACCTCCTGTCTCTTTCTTTTATACTTCTCCCACTCAATTGCATTTTTTCCCTGCAAAAATCGTCCAAATGCCTCTCTCTTCTCTTTCACTAATACTCTTACTTCTTCATCCCACCACACACTACCCTTTCTAAACAGCCCACCTCCCACTCTTCTCATGCCACAAGCATCTTTTGCGCAATCCATCACTGATTCCCTAAATACATCCCATTCCTCCCCGACTCCCCTTACTTCCATTGTTCTCACCTTTTTCCATTCTGTACACAGTCTCTCCTGGTACTTCCCCACACAGGTCTCCTTCCCAAGCTCACTTACTCTCACCGCCTTCTTCACCCCAACATTCACTCCTCTTTTCTGAAAACCCATACTAATCTTCACCTTAGCCTCCACAAGATAATGATCAGACATCCCTCCAGTTGCACCTCTCAGCACATTAACATCCAAAAGTCTCTCTTTCGCACGCCTGTCAATTAACACGTAATCCAATAACGCTCTCTGGCCATCTCTCCTACTTACATAAGTATACTTATGTATATCTCGCTTTTTAAACCAGGTATTCCCAATCATCAGTCCTTTTTCAGCACATAAATCTATATATATATATATATATATATATATATATATATATATATATATATATATATATATATTATCCCTGGGGTTAGGGGAGAAAGAATACTTCCCACGTATTCCCTGCGTGTCGTAGAAGGCGACTAAAAGGGGAGGGAGCGGGTGGCTGGAAATCCTCCCCTCTCTTTTTTTTTTTTTTCCAAAAGAAGGAACAGAGGGGGCCAGGTTAGGATGTTCCCTCAAAGGCCCAGTCCTCTGTTCTTAACGCTACCTCGCTAACGCGGGAAATGGCGAATAGTTTAAAAAAAAAAAAAAAAAAAAAAATATATATATATATATATATATATATATATATATATATATATATATATATATATATATAGTTAAAGTGGCACTTTCATGAAAGCTGTATGTACCTATATGTGATAAATACATGGGGACCTCGTCCCATCGCATTAACTTGCTGACCATCCACATACACTTGTAAGAGTACACATACACAGGTACGTCGAATGTGTGTAATGTCTTGCCCAGGCCATAATCGATTAAGTGAAGTGGTATATTATTAATAGCAAGTTATTGGTTATGACATTCACATGCGTTAGCAAGTTATTGGTTATGTCATTCACATGCGTTAGCAAGTTATTGGTTACGACATTCACATGCGTTAGCAAGTTATTGGTTACGACATTCACATGCGTTAGCAAGTTATTGGTTACAACATTCACATGCGTTAGCAAGTTATTGGTTACGACATTCACATGCGTTAGCAAGTTATTGGTTATATCATTCACATGCGTTAGCAAGTTATTGGTTACAACATTCACATGCGTTAGCAAGTTATTGGTTATGTCATTCACATGCGTTAGCAAGTTATTGGTTACAACATTCACATGCGTTAGCAAGTTATTGGTTATGTCATTCACATGCGTTAGCAAGTTATTGGTTATGTCATTCACATGCGTTAGCAAGTTATTGGTTATGTCATTCACATGCGTTCACCTACACAGTGCACCAAGGTGTCCTTAGTCCACCTCTAAATAGGGTTGGAGGCAACCAGCTTACAGGCAAACACCGTAACCAGTTTGAAGTAATCTTTTCAAAGAACAGCGGTCTGCTTTCTTAACAGTCGTCTTGTAAACCTCTCCATCAGCATCAAGGGATTAGTCGGTGTTTCAAACGTGCTATGGCATTTGGTAAAGGGATAAATTTCATTTAAAGTTTACAGCTGGACTGACATGATTAAGGCACAGTCATTAACCCCCATAATCGTGTGTAGACGCTCACTTCTCTGCGAGTTCATCCACCCAAATGTGGGTCACAGGTTGCCAGCTAGGGCGTCTCAGGGTTCATACGCATCTTGCTCCTCCGACTCCTGCTGCCATCTAGGGAGCACAAGTTTAGAGGAGCAGCACAGACGCAGCCGTCCGCCACCTCCTGCCAACTCGGGAGCAACGTTATATACACAAAAGTCCTTTGGAAAATCATTTTCTTTGGGGGTCTGTGTATAATAATGATACATATAATTATGAATAGATCAGTTAGAATGATCGTTGTATTTCTACGAAATGTACACCATTTTGAATATCCTCATAGATAAGAATTTGAATGTTCTTGAAGATTATAGGATTCATTTATCAAAAGAAGAATATGTGTTGCATATCTTCAATGCTCAAGAACGTAAAGCCATATTTGTCCCAAGAAACTACAATGTGAACTGTCATTCCTTAAAGAGCTTTATATCATGGTAGTTATCATTTATCTCCATGCACGTACATGGCAACCAAATACACAAATCTTGGTTCTTCCGCAATACTTTCAGACATGCTTTTACCAAACCCTCCCCTTTCAGCCTTGTAGGCTCAGTATTTTGTAGGTTAACGTTTGAACATTTCATTTTTCTAGATTATTCTCCGAACAAGGCTTTTGTGAAGTGTCTCATGCCTTATGACAGACGGTGTGTTGATATCCGTAGCAAATGTTCAAAAGTCCCGCCCGATTGTGAATTCTACCAGTTGTTCACGCTTAGGATAATGGACGGCCATGGTGATTCCTACTGCCATCTCCAGTACTTCATGATCCACTGAACTCTCATCTTAAGACGTCTAACTGTTTCCTGACAAGCTGCATGTTTCCCCTGGAAAGTCTCCTTTCGTAAAGAAATATGTTTCCCCTGTATTCATCTACTCCTGCAGGGAAAATGAACGTCTCGATTAATGGCGGAGTCTCTAGTTCGCCTGAAAATGACGAAGAAAATATACATTTCACTGGAAATGACAAGCATTCAAAACAGAACATTTCTGTGGATTCATCCCTTGTGGTTTGTAATGTTAGTGCCAAGTACTTTGGCCTGAGAAAACCAAAGAATAAATGCTTTTGAGAGACTCAATCCACTCTATATTATTTACATAAGTCAACGATGACCAAATAGTGAGCTTACACGATGTATTTTAACACTTAAGTTATTAACAGTAGCGTTAATAGCTGAAGACAGTTAATATATGTAACTTCCTTTTGCTGATAATTAGTTTTGATTTCGTAAGCATTTAAAAATGTTCCGCGCTGCAAATGGTGTGTAAACTGGGCGTTCAACTAGATTTAACTCTTAAGTTCTTTACGTTACTTCTTATAGCCGTATATCAAAATAGGGAGCGGGCAGGAGAGATGGAAATCCTCCCTTACCACATTCTGAAAAATGGGGGAGGCAGAAGCAAGACCAGGCATTTTTCCCTAGCAGACTTGGTTTGGCTACGGCGGAGGAGCTGAACGCTAACAAAAAAAAAATAGGGATAGAATACACAGGAGCTAATTTGTCACGCTACAGAGGCTGTGTTAGTAAGTGAGGCTACTCTCCTGCTGCCGAAACCTTGGGCAGCATTCCTGCGTCATGAAAAGGAACACGAGGATGGGAAACAGTGTCGGGGTAGGATGTAACTCCGTCAAGTTGTCGATATGAATCTCCCGTTTGTCCAAGATGATTCTCTGACCCCTATATACTCGCACTATAGATATATAGATAGCCCTTCCCTCGGTCGAAACAACAGCTCTAAGCTTTATTTATTGATTTTTTTTTTTTAATGAAGACTTGTTCCTCCACTCTCAAGTATATGACCACTGTTTTCCAGTTCACTTCTGCTTCTTGTGCACTGGATATTATTAAAATTTCTATTATCAATATTATTCTTATTATTATTATTATTACTATCATCAATATTATTATTATTACTATCATTATTATTATCATTATTAATTGAATTCCATGGGGACTGTATTGCATTCAACTGTTCATACTTAAATGCCCACTCAATGCAATAATACCCATCTTAACTCCAAAGACTATTCTTTTCTAATACACGTCTCTACTAATTCTCTGCATGCATGTGTCACGACATTTATATCATTTACGGTGCTCTTATGATATATATTTTTGTTTTTCCATTTTGTGTTAGCAGAGGATGCCATGGTTACTGTTTTATTCGTATGAATACTATGGTTAACCCTGAACCAATAAAAGTTTGTACGAATTAGATAATCAAAGTTTGTGTATTACAGTCAGGCAATTTTTGATATAGATTCCTTCGTAATTATCGGCTTCAGAATCATACAACTGGCATGTGACATACGCAGGGAGTTCGGGTATACCATCATTACTGTTGGCTGTACGGCCCAGTACATTCTTAACAGCTGAACTGTAATTTTTTCATTAAGACACTGAAACGAAAGAATGTCGGCGTTGTCAAGCCCGAACCCAATATTTACATAATGCTAGTCATCCTGGCGGACCTTGTGGCTTGTCTTAGCCCTGTGGGAGCGGACGGCCCGTAGTCCACCCGGGTAAATTACCGTATACATTATTTTGCCATCAAGCATAGTGTATGTGGCCGTAATAAAAGAAAAAAAGAAAAAAATATTTTGATCAGTCAGTTGTACTTTCCAGGTGATGCTGATAAGTTAGTCAGACAGGCCTCCTGAAAGTTAGTGCACTGTCCAGCTCAGTCATCCTCAATCATTCGTTATGAGACACCGTAGCGCAGATATACCAGGCAGTCATCTGAGATACCGTAGCGCAGATATACCTCAGATACCAGGCAGTCATCTGAGATACCGTAGCGCAGATATACCATAGATACCAAGGCAGTCATCTGAGATACCGTAGCGCAGATATACTTGATACCAGGCAGTCATCTGAGACACCGTAGCGCAGATATACCTCAGATACCAGGCAGTCATCTGAGATACCGTAGCGCAGATATACCTCAGATACCAGGCAGTCATCTGAGATACCGTAGCGCAGATATACCTCAGATACCAGGCAGTCATCTGAGATACCGTACCTGAAACATACGTTAGATACCAGGCAGTCACTTGAGATACCAAACCTCAGATATACGTTAAATCTATTTTCCGTTTTTTTTTCTTTTTTCAAAATGGATATGACGAGTAGGGCGTGTGGATAATTCTGCCAGCAGAATGACCAACTCACACCCTATAACACTATGTGCTCGACTGTTATAAAGTGAGTGAATTCAGAGACATTTCCAACCACGTTGACCAATTATGTCTATTTACATTCATAATGATGTTTAGCCCCGGATACTCGAAATGCCTTCCACTTTACGAGCTCACACGTCATATAACTTATTATATAACTCAATCATCATGTTCCATTTCCTGAGGCTTTTGCGCACCCCGTATCTCTTATGCGCCACCGCCGACAGGAAGAGGAGAGGAGTGCTCGATACATTCTCCAGGGTTATGCAAAAAAAAAAAAAAAAAAAAAAAAAAAAATAATGAATTTGTGACAGGAATGAGGTCGGGCACTGAGAGTACGAAGCTATCATACCTAAATATGTCTTACTTCATATACTGGCTACGTCAACATTTGCATGTAGTTACTCAAGTCTGCCAGGTCTTTACAACCTCTTCTCTACTATACTGGAAGAACTATGCTAGACTTTAATATTAGAAAGTGGGGTGTAACTCAATGGCTAGTCATTCTATGCCTTAGCAGGCGGGTTAAGTCACTCGTTTTATGGCCTCCTTCTGCATGGCAGACTTAGCATGATGAAAAAAAAAAGTCTGCCAACTTGAGTAGTTGCGTTGGTTCCCATGTCAAAGGGGACGCCTTGGATAACATATGGAGAATGTCTTTTTTTTTTTTTTTTTCTTAGCAGAGACGTTACGGGCAACTGAGGCCCTACTTAAGGTCATTCTTTTAGCGATACATTTTTGCGCATGATCAAGATATTCCTATGAGTCCACGGGGAAAATGAAACACGAAAAGTTCCCAAGTGCACTTTCGTGTAATAATCACATCATCAGGGGAGACACAAGAGAGAAATATAACAGTCAGTTGATATACATCGAAGAGACGAAGCTAGGACGCCATTTGGTAAACATGCGATTGTCCAAAACATGTGATTCATGTTCACCAAAGGGCGTCCTAGCTTCGTCTCTTCGATGTATATCAACTGACTGTTATATTTCGCTCTTGTGTCTCCCCTGATGGTGTGATTATTACACGAAAGTGCACTTGGGAACTTTTCGTGTTTCATTTTCCCCGTGGACTCATGGGAATATATATATATATATATATATATATATATATATATATATATATATATATATATATATATATATATATATACTATCCTGAGTCCTTGTACACATTTTATCAACCAACTGTTAAAGGTGGATGAACAGCTGGGTGCAGTGTGGATCGACTACCGTAAACAGGATTCGAACCTATGCGCTCGACCCTAGGCGGCCCGTGAATGCATTACGGTCAGGTGGTGTTTGCGCTGATAAAACTGGACAGTGTATGGTAACAGGACGCCCAGCATTGTTACCCGCATTTTTGTGGAGATGCGGAAATAGAATAAGTGAACTGGTTATTCAGCTGATTTACCAAAACATAATGAAAGCCATCAGGATAGCAACACCACGAATTTTCATATCACTCTGTGCCCGTCTTAAATGAAACGGATTAGAAGTTGTCATTACGTCTCATATACATCATGTTATGAGACAGCTGCATCAGTCTTTTCAGAGATGAATAAAGTCAAAGAGAAGAGGAATGCAGACATGATGAAACAGTAAAAAAACAAGTATGCATCTAGGGAGGATGGAAGACATCAAGTTTGTTGGTAAATGAGCGTGTATGCTGGGGGGGGGGGGGGGAAGCCACTTAACAATGCTACTCCATCATTTGAGCAATAAACGGGGCCTTGAAGGTTACGCTGTACGTCTCCCAAGCCAACAGTTACAGAGACAAATGCCTTGGGAACCATGCTATACCCTGGCAACAATGAATCTGGTCGTTTTCTCTCACGAAAAAAAAAAAAATAAGAACCAGGTATTCTGAAAGCAACATCTACATATCTTTGACAGCCTAACACTAGTAAAAACATGGAACAACGGCGTGGCTATTGACCAAGATTATTAACTCGCAAAGGTCATCATACATTTTCTTTTAACTTGGTAAAAATGTAGAGGAAGACTAAAATACACGATCCGAACACTTCTGAGGGACCAGTGCTTCCCGGTAAACAATCCTTTCTTTGTATGGCTGATGTCCGGCATAGGCCACTGCGGTCAGACAGGCCACCACTAAATGTGGGTTTAGGGAGGGGAAGGCCATGCAAGGGCTGGGGTGAGGGGGAGGGTATGCAGTAAGTGGAGGGAGAGCACAAGGGAAGAGAAGGTACTGCAAGGAGGGGTAGAAGAGGGCCGCACTCGAGTTTATGGTCTTGGGAGGGAGGGCCATGCAGGGATGGAGGTGTGGGGAGAGAAGAGCCGTGGTGAGGGTAAGACGATGGCTGTTGTTGTTGTGGGGGGGTGGGGGAGACTAAGAAGGTAGAGGTGTACAATATTGGAAATGTAATGAAAATTATAAGATACTAAGGTTCGAGTCTGTGCCTCTCCTGGCTTACAAGGATTACAAAGACGTTCACATTTTATGCAGACCTTCAACAGCCTAACTTAGCTGAGGAGAAAACCGTATATTGTTTTCAAACATTTCATTTCCAATATAGTCACCTTATCCTTTCTATCACTGTCAAAGGACCACCCCTCACACCAAAGGGACTATTATACCATCAAACATACATACTAGTAACATTTCATCTAAAATTATTCCAGGACCAATAATTATTTCGTAAGTCTCTCTCTGTGGAGAGAGCCCTTTTTTTTTTCAGTTTCTATTTTCTCCCCTCACTAAAAAAAAAAAAAAGAAAAAAAAAAAAGCTTTTGCACCACACTTCATTTCTGAGCCTACCGTCTTCGAACTTAGTAGGCCTCAGTATTCCCAGACGACTTTTTCCTTTTCTGTAAGTCGGAAGGGGGGATAAAGCAGCTCAAAAATGCCTTTTGATGAAAATTATTAACTGCTTCATCCTCCAATTTATCCTGATGCCCTTTGAAGACAGGCGTACTGCATTCGCTCAAAAAGACTATTGGCCTTTCTGGTACCCTGTAATGGGGGTTGTGATCGTCCTTATCTCTGCCCCGCCCGGCCAATCTGAAGTGTGCTGCCACACCCATCCCCGACTGCGAGAACCTTCCTGGGGTGTGACCCTCGGAGGAACTGCTCGCTCAACACTGCGAGAGCCTTCCTGGGGTGTGACCCTCGGAGGAACTGCTCGCTCAACACTGCGAGAGCCTTCCTGGGGTGTGACCCTCGGAGGAACTGCTCGCTCAACACTGCGAGAACCTTCCTGGGGTGTGACCCTCGGAGGAACTGCTCGCTCAACACTAGTCTCGCACACCAGGATGGATCCACGGAAAAAATGGTGGCCATTTCTGTTCGTCACAAGGGATAAAGACACGGAGTGAAGTGGGAAATGAAGCAGAAAAGCTAGGGAACTCTGGAGCCTCATTGTAGGACCCGAAGAAGGTCTTTGTAGGAGGCTTCTCTTTTTTTTCTTTTGAGGATATGAGAAGGTCGAAGAGTAATAAGCAAATTGAATGTGTGTGTTACAGATGACGGAACACAAGTGTGTGGTCAACAGCTGTTGCTGCGGTTGCTCCCTGCGCAGCGGTACTTTGGCCATCGCCATTTTCAACCTGGTGAGTACAAACGTGTTCAACGTGTTCTTTTGCAGTGATGATGTTCAGTATGTTCCAATGTAGAAGGGAATGTTCACAGATACCTGTTGGCCAGAGTTATCAAAGGTTTCGTGATGATGGTGTTCTTGTAATGTAGCGAAGTTGAGGGTGTCATGAAGACGAGAGAGTGGGGGTGAGGGAGAGACAGCCTTTGACATGAACTGTAAGAATCAGGTCAAAGGACAGTGGTGTTGAGGATGAAATGAAACTGTAGTTCTTCTCAATGAAGATACGCGTTTGTCGAGGAATAACTGATGATGGTTTTTTTTGGAGGTAGAGTGAAATAGAGGTTTATTGAGGGTGCAGTGATGATGCTTCTGGTAGTGTCCACCATCACTGTCACCATGACTTGTGTGTGTGAGTGCGACTGACATTCTACGCAGGCGAGTGTAGGGGGTTTCAAAGGCTCAGACTAGGAGTGTCTTGTATGTGGATGTAACCAAGTTGAGAGAAGAGAAATAGGAAGTACGTTTGAGGAAAATAAAATGTAAATGTTCTGGCTCTGAGTGAAACGAAGCTCAAGGGTGAAAGGGGAAGAATGGTTTAGAAATGTCTTAGGAGTAAAGTAAGGGGTTTGTGCGAGAATTGGAGCTAAGGAGTAGCACTACTCCTGAAGCACATGAGGCAGTTTGTGATAGACTGTAAGGAAGTAAATTATTGATTGATGTGGGTAAAACTGAAAGAGGATGGCGGGAAATGGGTGATTATTGGTGCTTATGCACTTGGCCATGAGAAGGAAGATCAAGAGAGGCAAGTGTTTTGGCAGCAGCTGAGTGAGTGTCAGGGTTTTAGTGCAAGAGACCGGGGTATTAGAGATGGTTGATTTAAATGCGAAGGCATGTAAAGTGGCAGATGAGGGTATAATTAGTGCGCAGCTGGCATTCAGTGTTATGAATGGAGATGGTGAAGAACTTGTGGAGTTGTGTGCTGACAACAGACTGGTGATTGGGGTTACATGGTTTAAAAAGAGAGATGTACACACGTATATGTGAGTAGGATGAGTAGGAGAGATAGTCAATGGACATTACAAGATTACGTATTAATTGACAGGCGTGTAAAAGACACACTTCTGGATGTAGATGTGCTGAGAGGGGCAGCTGGTGTGATGTCTGATCACTATCTTGTGGAGGCGAGGGTGAAGATTTGTAGGTCTTCAAAAAAAAGGAGAAAATGTCGGGAATAAGAGTGGTGCAGAGTGAGTGAGCTTGGAACGGAGACTTGCGTGAAGAAATATCAGGAGAGACTGAGTGTAGGATGGCAAAAGGGGAGAGCAAATGAAGTGAGGGGAGTTGGTGAGGTATTTAGGGAAGCAGTGATGGCATGTGCAAGAGATGCATGTGGCATGCAAAAAGTGGGAAGTGGGCAGATAAGAAATGGTAGTGAGTGTTGAGATGAAGGAGTAAAGTTGCAGTTAAAGAAAGAGAGGTGATTGGACAGTACTTTAAGGTATGAGTACAAATGATTGGGAGATGTATAAGAGAAAGCAGAAGGAGGTTAAGAGGAGGGTCCAATGGTTGAAAAAGTTGGCAAATGAAAGTTTGGGTGAGAGAGTATCATTAAACTTTTGGGAGAATATAAAGATGTTTTGGAAGGAGGTAGATAATGGGGACATTGGTGAAGGGGGGCAAAAGGGAAAGTAATAACAGGTAGCGATGGAGTGAATATTCTGAAGGATTGTTCAATATGTTTGATGACTGAGTGGCAGATGTAGAGTGTTTTGGTTAGGGCGGTATGCGAAGTGAGAGTCATGGTGAAAAAAGAAGAGGTGGTGAAAGTCTTGCGGAAGATGATATGCGACAAGGTGGGGGTGGAGTGGATGGTACTGAGGTTGAATTTATTAAGAATGAGGGTGACTATGTTTTTAATTGGTTGGAAAGAGTATTCAGTGTATGTGTGGATCATGGTGAAATGCCTGAGTACTTTGTGGAATGTATGTATAGTGCCACAGTATAAAGGCAAAGTGGATAAAGGTAAAAGTTCAAACTACAGAGGTACAAGTTTGCTGAGTATACCTGGTAAGTTGTATGGTAGGATATTGACTGATAGGGTGGAGGCACATACAGAGCATCAGATTGGGAAAGAGCAGTGTGGTTTCAGAAGTGGTAGAGGATGTGTGGATCAGGTGTTTGCTTTGAAGAATGCATGTGAGAAACACTTAGCAAAACAGATGGATTTGTATGTGGCATTTATGGTTCTGGAGAAGGCATATGATAAGGTAGAGATGCTTTGTATAAAGTCTTAAGAATAAATACTATTGTGTGGGACATAAGCTGCAAGAAGTAGAGAAGTTTTTATCAAGGGCGTAAAGCGTGTGTACGAGTACGAAGAAAGGCGAGTAAATGGTTCCCACTGAAGGTCCATCTGCGGCAAGGGTGAGTGATGTTCCCATGGTTGTTTAATTTGTTTATGGATGAGGTGATGAGGGAGGTAAATGCAAGTCTTAGAGCGAGGAGCGAGTATGCTGTTTGTTGGGAATGAGAGGGCCTGGGAAGTAAGTCAGTTGTTTTAACCGATGATACAGCACTGGTTGCTGATTCATGTGAGAAACCGCAGAAGTTGATGACTGAGTTTGGAAGAGTATGTGAAAGGAGGAAGGTGAAAGGAAATGTGAATAAAAGCAAGGTTATCCATTCTTTTTCATACATATTCGCCATTTCCCGCGTTAGCGGGGTAGCGTTAAGAACTTAGGACTGAGCCTTAGAGGGAATATCCTTACCTGGCCCCCTTCTCTGTTCCTTTTTTTTGAAAATTAGAAAAACGGGAGGGGAGGATTTCCAGACCCCCGCTCCCTTCCCTTTTAGTCGCTTTTTATGACTGACTGTGAACGAATGTGGCCTTTATTTTCTTATCCTAGCGCTACCTCGCGCGCACGCAAGGGGGACGGGGTGCCATTTCACGTGTGGCGGGGTGGCGACGAGAATGGATGAAGGCAGCATGAATATGTATGTATATGTGTATATATGCATATGTCTGTGTATGTATATATATGTATATGTTGAAATGTATAGGTATGTCTGTGCGTGTGTGGGCGTTTATGTATATACATGTGTATGTGGGTGGGTTGGGCCATTCTTTCGTCTGTTTCCTTGCGCTACCTCTGTGTGTGTGTGTGTGTGTGTGTGTGTGTGTGTGTGTGTGTGTGTGTGTGTGTGTGTGTGTGAGTGTGTGTGTGTGTATTTATCTATTTCATCTATTATACTTAATCGCTGTCTACGCTTTAGTGAGGTAGTGCAAGGAAACAGACGAAAGAATGGCCCAACCCACCCATATACACACGTAAATACATAAACGCCCACATACACATAACTATACATTTCAACTTATACACAAACAGAGATAAACATATATACACATGTACATATTCATACTTGCTGCCTTCATCCATTATCCTTAATCACTGTTTCCCGCGTTAGTGAGGTAGCGTAAGGAAACAGACGAAGAATGGCCCAACCACTCACACACACACACACACATATATACACACACACACACATATATATACATATATATATATATATATATATATATATATATATATATATATATATATATATATATATATATATATATATATATAAACGCCCATACCCGCACATATACACACATATATTTCAGCGTATACATACATATACATACACAGATATATACATATATACACATGTACATATTCATACTTGCTGCCTTCATCCATTCTCGCCACCACCACGCCACACACGAAATAGCATTCCCACCCCCTCCCAGCGGGGTAGCGCCAGGAAAAGACAAAAAGGCCACATTCGTTCACACTCATTCTCTAGGTGTCATGTGTAATGCACTGAAACCACAGCTCCCTTTCCACATCCAGGCCCCACAGACCTTTCCATGGTTTACCCCAGACGCTTCACATGCCCTGCTTCAATCCACTGACAGCACATCGATCCCGGTATACCAAATCGCTCCAATTCACTCTATTCCTTGCACGCCTTTCACCCTCCTGTCGTGTGTGTCCATGTGTGTGTGTTTCTTCATCTGTTTCCTGGTGCTACCTTGCTTATGCAGGAAACAGCAATCAAGTCTAAAATTACAGATGGATGGATAGATAGTTAGGTAGATCTCTTAACCTATATACTGTATATAACTTGGATCTGATAACCATACATTGAGCATTCCTTGGAGATTATATGGGAGGGTATTGACTGAGAGGGTGAAGGCATGTACAGAGCATCAGATTGGGGAAGAGCAGTGTGGTTTCAGTAGTGGTTGAGGATGTGTGGATCAGGAGTTTGCTTGGAATAATGTAACCGAGAAATAGAAAAACAAAGGGATTTGTATGTAGCATTTATGGATCTGGAGAAGGCATATGATAGAGTTGATAGAGATGCTCTGTGGAAGGTATTAAGGGTATATGGTGGGTGAGGCAAGTTGCTAGAAACAGTAAAAAGTTTTTATCGAGAATGTAAGGCATATACAGAGTAGGAAGAGAGGAAAGTGATTGGTTACCAGCGAATGTCGGTGTGTGGCAGGGGTGAATGATGTCTCCATGGTTGTTTAATTTGTATTTATGGATGGGGTTGTTAGGGAGGTGAATGCAAGAGTTTTGGAGAGAGGGGCAAGTATGCAATCTGTTGTGGAGAGAGGGCTTGGGAAGTGAGTCAGTTTTTGTTCGCTGATGATACAGCGCTGGTGGATGATTCAGGTAAGAAACTGCAGAAGCTGGTGACTTGAGTTTGGTAAAGTGTGTGAAAGAAGAAAGCTGAGAGTAAATGTGAATAAGAGCTAAGGTATTAGGTACAGTAGGGTTGAGGGATAAGTAAACTGGGAGGTAAGTTTGAATGGAGAAAAACTGGAGGGAGTGAAGTGTTTTACACATCTGGGAGTGGATTTAACAGCAGGTGGAACCATGGAAGCAGAAGTGAGTCACAGGGTGGGGGAGGGGGCGAAAGGTTCTGGGAGTGTTGAAGAATGTGTGGAAGGCGAAAACATTATCTCGGAAAGCAAAAATGGATGTTTGAAGGAATTGTGGTTCCAACAATGTCATATGGTTCCGAAGCGTGGACTATAGATATGATTGTGCAGAGAGGGTGGATGTGTTGGAAATGAGATGTTTGAGGACAATATGTGATGTGAGTTGGTTTGATCAAGTAAGTAATGAAAGGGTAAGAGAGATGTGTGGTGATAAAAAGAGTGTGGTTTAGAGAGCAGAAGAGGGTGTATTGAAGTGGTTTGGTCACATGGAGAGAATGAGTTAGGAAAGATTGACAAAGAGGATACATGTGTCAGAGGTGGAGGGAACGAGAAGTGGGAGACCAAACTGGAGGTGGAAGGATAGAGTGAAAAAGATTTTGAACGATCGGGGCCTGAACATGCAGGAGGGTGAAAGGCGTGCAAGGAATAGAGTGAACTGGAACGATGTGGTATACCAGGGTCGACGTGCTGTCAAGGGATTGAACCAGGGCATGTGCAGTGTCTGGGGTAAACCATGGAAAGTTTTGTGGGGCTTCAAGGTGGAGAGGGAGATGTGGTTTTAATGCATTACACATGACAGCTAGAGACTGAGAGTGAACGAATGTGGCCTTTGTTGTCTTTTCCTAGAGCTACCTTGCGCGCGTGCGGGGAGTGCCACTTCATGCATGGCGGGATGGCGACGGGAATGGCTGAGGGCAGCAAGTATGAATATGTACGTGTGTATATATGTATTTGTCTGTGTATGTACATGTATGTATACACTGAAATGTATAGATATGTATATGTGTGTGCGTGGGTGTGTATGTATTTACATGTGTATGTGGGTGGGTTGGGCCATTCTTTCGTCTTTTTCCTTGTGCTACCTCGCTAATGCGGAAGACAGCAACAAAGTATAATAAAAAATATAGAATAAAATAGCGCAATGTCTTACACGAGGTACGATGGATAGTGAATTTTAGCTTCCATATGATAACACTGTATGTACGATAATTTCGATAATGGACAGTTCTAGCATACATATGATGAACGAGATGTATTAAGAGTGTTAAGAGTGTTTTAGCATACATTTAATATATATCATGTATGATGATGGACAGTGAGTTTTACCTGACATAAAATGACACAAGTATAAGCGGGGATGATGAGTTTTTGCATACGCATGATAAAATGAGGTATGACGAGCATGTTGATGGTGAATGAGTTTAACCATACATGTAATGACACAAGAGATATGATGATTATGTCTATAAAATATGTCCTGCTTCCCACAGATCCTGTCACTGATCCAGATCGTCCTGGGTAGCATCGCCATTGCTTCTGGTAAGTCCAAGCACGGCAGTGATTGTGTTGGTGACATTTTGTTACATTCAGTAGACACTCCAATGTACTGAACATGTCAGTGAACTTGCAAATCATGAGTCAACAACAAACTGAAGAAATGAGATAAGATGCCATGCCAGAGTAACAGGCGGTAACAGGGTATACAAGCCCATGTGCCTGTGTTGGGATTTGAAAATTTGCACATCGTTTACTCCTGTATGAAAAATGTGTCAGATCTTGAAATGGATGTAAGTCGGATACATGTCGGTATGGCATGTAGAATTCGAATACTAGTACAGCATTCTTTTATCCTACTAAATACCAGTGACACCACAATACAGCTCACAGACAATGAGAACTAAGAAAGCAATCCATAAAAATCAAATTCACAGTAACAACTAGGTACAGTAGGGTTGAGGGTCAAGTCAATTGGGAGGTGAGTTTGAATGGAGAAAAACTGGAGGAAGTGAAGTGTTTTAGATATCTGGGAGTGGATCTGGCAGCGGATGGAACCATGGAAGCGGAAGTGGATCATAGGGTGGGGGAGGGGGCAAAAATTTTGGGAGCCTTGAAAAATGTGTGGAAGTCGAGAACATTATCCCGGAAAGCAAAAATGGGTATGTTTGAAGGAATAGTAGTTCCAACAATGTTGTATGGTTGCGAGGCGTGGGCTATGGATAGAGTTGTGCGCAGGAGGATGGATGTGCTGGAAATGAGATGTTTGAGGACAATGTGTGGTGTGAGGTGGTTTGATCGAGTAAGTAACGTAAGGGTAAGAGAGATGTGTGGAAATAAAAAGAGCGTGGTTGAGAGAGCAGAAGAGGGTGTTTTGAAATGGTTTGGGCACATGGAGAGAATGAGTGAGGAAAGATTGACCAAGAGGATATATGTGTCGGAGGTGGAGGGAACGAGGAGAAGAGGGAGACCAAATTGGAGGTGGAAAGATGGAGTGAAAAGGATTTTGTGTGATCGGGGCCTGAACATGCAGGAGGGTGAAAGGAGGGCAAGGAATAGAGTGAATTGGAGCGATGTGGTATACAGGGGTTGACGTGCTGTCAGTGGATTGAGTCGGGGCATGTGAAGCGTCCGGGGTAAACCAAGGAAAGCTGTGTAGGTATGTATATTTGCGTGTGTGGACGTGTGTATGTACATGTGTATGGGGGGGGGTTGGGCCATTTCTTTCGTCTGTTTCCTTGCGCTACCTCGCAAACGCGGGAGACAGCGACAAAGTATAAAAAAAAAAAAAAAAAAAAAAAACTATGATATAATCAACATATATGCTTTCCTTCCCAAATACCCATTCCAAATACACTCCTCAATTGCAGAACTTCACCAGCATGCAGTGAAATCTCAGTGGAGATATCAATGCCCACCATTCCACTTAACACACACCCATTATCCCAAAGGTGAAGTACCCATAAACTAACTATGATTTCACAATTTCTTGACCTATGCAACCAGCCAACCAGACTCCTCAAACCACCACCTCCAGCAGCCAACCTCTGCTCACCAGCTCTACAAACAAGGACCAATAGGAGCACCCCACATGAACAATCCTCTGACCACTTGCCTATCATGATAACACTCCATTTAACCACCCAACCAATATAACCACCAATAAACTTACACAAACTACAGGAAAGCAGACTACCCAGCCTTCACAAAGTACATAGAAAGAAAGCTACAAAACTTTAGATGATTTCTCATCCCTAAATCAAGCATTTCCAACAAAGCCAACAAAAAGCACATATAACAAGGGAAAAGAGATAAATATAACCCAATTTCCCCCACAAATTACACACCTCATAAAGAAACCAGCTCTGATACTACCACTCACCATCAACAGATATGAAATTCAAACTCTGAAGAACAATGCCATCACTCTCCTAATCAATGAAAGACAAACTGAAAATGCACTCCTTCCTCAACACAGTGACTTACAAGACCCTGAGCAACCAACTCTAGAGCACATTAAATAAAATCTACTCATACTGCACAAGTCCAGCCCCAACTTATGGAGTGCTATTGACCCACTGAAATCCATTCTACCGAGGGAAGATGCAAACATACTTGAGAGACTACAAAGAAATCAGTCAAACCAATGACAACCCGAAAGAGGAAACTCATGAAGACCTAAGCAACATCCACTCTGAAACAACTGACCACCCATCCTTCACATCCAGTAATACCAAAAATTCAAATACAACCATAAGAACTCTCTTGCTACAGGCCCCAACAGCATATTGAACTTTCACATTAAACACAAAGGCCCTTTTACAATCCAAGCACTTAGATAGCATCAACCACTCCTGTCTACACACCAAAATCCCTAACATATGAAAACTTGCCAACATAATACCAATCCTAAAACCTTCCAAATGATCCCAACACTCCATCCTCCAACCGTCCTTTATCACTTCTGTCCTCAGTATCCAAAATCTGTGAAAAAATGATCAACAGAAAAAGAAAAAAAAAACACTCATCCACACAACTTCAGACCCAAACACATCATATCTAGATGGATTCAACCATAACTCCCTTCCTTCACTGTACTAGTTAAAAAAGACATCAACGAAGCAATTGACTCTGTTCCCTGACATATCCTCACACAAAAATACCTGACACCATCCTCCACAACAATGACAAAAGGTATGCTGGCCAACTTCATGGCCGATCACCAATCCTGTCACTCATAATGGCTTCACCTCTACAACATACCCCAAAGAGCAGTTCTTTCTCCAATTCTCTGCAATGAGTTCCTACATAACCTCCCGTTATATCAGGTAAAATCAATATAATGGTTCTTTCGAATGCAGATGACCTCGCAGCACATAATAATACCCTACCTAACACCACAGTGGTAACATCAAAACAGGCAGCACTACATTACACATTTGGAACAATGGCTTGCCTATAACAAAATGTCTACAACTCCAAAGAAGTCTTCAATCACTCTTTTAACCCCAGACAAACATAAGTCCAGTTCACATCCTCCAGTCACCTTGAATTTGTCTCTCACACTGAGCAAAGTACCAACCATTTTAGGCAGCATATACGATACACACGACATGCTACACACCAGTAACATCGACACAAAAACAAAACACAAACTGAAGTCCCCCAGAACACTGACTTGCATCAGATTTGGACAAGAATAAAAAAAATTCCTTCAACTTCTGATACAAATAATTCATCCACTCCATTTAGAACTGTGCCTCACCTCCTGGTCTTCCACACTCTCAAAAACAAATATCACAAATCTGCAAACTGCACAAAATAGTGCACTCAAAACTATCACTGGCTGCCTGGCAACTACAAACACTAAACACCTTCACAGTGATACAAAGATTGTTCCAATACAGTATCACCTCAACATGCTTGGCACTCAATTCTGGGCAACTCAATCAGCAACCACCAACCCCCATGAAGAAATACAATGTTTGCCCCTGCCTCACACTTAGGTAACCTCCACTTACCCCAAAACATATACAATACTGAGAAAACACAGTGAAATAACCTTTCAAGCACTAAACAACCGACCTCCCAACTCTTTCTTAAACTCCAACCCACCAGACATACACGAATCAGAAACCAAACTTCCCAGACAGACAAACTCAAGTCACAGTCTTCTTCTTATGCTTAGGACATCACCCATCACGCCAAACACCTTTTCAGCATATGCCAAGACTGTTCATGCTTACAATAAAGAAAACACTAAGAAGTGCTACTCAATTGCTCTAGTATAATAAAAATTAATAATCATATATTTTATAAATTGGAGGTGGAAAGATGGAGTGAAAAAGATTTTGTGTGATCGGGGCCTGAACATGCAGGAGGGTGAAAGGAGGGCAAGGAATAGAGTGAATTGGAGTGATGTGGTATACCGGGGTTGACGTGCTGTCAGTGGATTGAATCAGGGCATGTGAAGCGTCTGGGGTAAACCATGGAAAGCTGTGTAGGTATGTATATTTGCGTGTGTGGACGTATGTGTATACATGTGTATGGGGGTGGGTTGGGCCATTTCTTTCGTCTGTTTCCTTGCGCTACCTCGCAAACGCGGGAGACAGCGACAAAAAAAAAAAAAAAAAATATTTTATAAATTTTTTTGATGATAGAGTGGCAGATATAGGGTGTTTTGGTCGAGGTGGTGTGCAAAGTGAGAGGGTTAGGGAAAATGATTTGGTAAACAGAGAAGAGGTAGTGAAAGCTTTGCGGAAGATGAAAGCCAGCAAGGCAGCAGGTTTGGATGGTATTGCAGTGGAATTTATTAAAAAAGGGGGTGACTGTATTGTTGACTGGTTGGTAAGGTTATTTAATGTATGTATGACTCATGGTGAGGTGCCTGAGGATTGGCGGAATGCGTGCATAGTGCCATTGTACAAAGGCAAAGGGGATAAGAGTGAGTGCTCAAATTACAGAGGTATAAGTTTGTTGAGTATTCCTGGTAAAGTATATGGGAGGGTATTGATTGAGAGGGTGAAGGGATGTACAGAGCATCAGATTGGGGAAGAGCAGTGTGGTTTCAGAAGTGGTAGAGGATGTGTGGATCAGGTGTTTGCTTTGAAGAATGTATGTGAGAAATACTTAGAAAAGCAAATGGATTTGTATGTAGCATTTATGGATCTGGAGAAGGCATATGATAGAGTTGATAGAGATGCTCTGTGGAAGGTATTAAGAATATATGGTGTGGGAGGAAAGTTGTTAGAAGCAGTGAAAAGTTTTTATCGAGGATGTAAGGCATGTGTACGTGTAGGAAGAGAGGAAAGTGATTGGTTCTCAGTGAATGTAGGTTTGCGGCAGGGGTGTGTGATGTCTCCATGGTTGTTTAATTTGTTTATGGATGGGGTTGTTAGGGAGGTAAATGCAAGAGTTTTGGAAAGAGGGGCAAGTATGAAGTCTGTTGGGGATGAAAGAGCTTGGGAAGTGAGTCAGTTGTTGTTCGCTGATGATACAGCGCTGGTGGCTGATTCATGTGAGAAACTGCAGAAGCTGGTGACTGAGTTTGATAAAGTGTGTGGAAGAAGAAAGTTAAGAGTAAATGTGAATAAGAGCAAGGTTATTAGGTACAGTAGGGTTGAGGGTCAAGTCAATTGGGAGGTGAGTTTGAATGGAGAAAAACTGGAGGAAGTGAAGTGTTTTAGATATCTGGGAGTGGATCTGGCAGCGGATGGAACCATGGAAGCGGAAGTGGATCATAGGGTGGGGGAGGGGGCGAAAATCCTGGGGGCCTTGAAGAATGTGTGGAAGTCGAGAACATTATCTCGGAAAGCAAAAATGGGTATGTTTGAAGGAATAGTGGTTCCAACAATGTTGTATGGTTGCGAGGCGTGGGCTATGGATAGAGTTGTGCGCAGGAGGATGGATGTGCTGGAAATGAGATGTTTGAGGACAATGTGTGGTGTGAGGTGGTTTGATCGAGTGAGTAACGTAAGGGTAAGAGAGATGTGTGGAAATAAAAAGAGCGTGGTTGAGAGAGCAGAAGAGGGTGTTTTGAAGTGGTTTGGGCACATGGAGAGAATGAGTGAGGAAAGATTGACCAAGAGGATATGAGGGTTTTTTATTATACTTTGTCACTGTCTCCCCCGTTAGCGAGGTAGCCAAGGGAAAAAGGCGGGAAAAAACGGCCCCCCCCCACCCCCTTTCACTTTTATATACATACACGTCCCCCCGTACAAAAAAACATTCCTAAAACATCTCAACGTATACAATATTAAAAAAACCACCCACAGACATATACCCCTCATGTACATAAACATACGTCTGCCCTTATTCATTCCCTCGCCCCCCCCGCCCCACATGAAAGGGAAAACCCCCTTTCCCCCCGCATGTGTGCGAGGTTTGCGCTAGGGAAAAAACAAAAAAAGGCCACATTTCGTTCCCCACTCAGCTCTAGCTGTCATGTATAATGCAACCCAAACCACAGCTCCCTTTCCCATCCAGGCCCCACAAAACTTTTCCCTTGGGTTTTTAAAATTAAAAAAACAATTTTAAAAAAAAAAAAAAAATTTTTTAAAAAAAAATTTTTTAAAAAAAAAAAAAAAAAATTTTTTAAAAAAATTTTTAAAAAAAAAAATTAAAAAATTTTAAAAATTTTTTTTTTTAAAAAAATAAAAAATAAAAATTTTTAAAAAATTAAAAAAAAAAAATTTAAAAAAAAATTTTTTTTAAATTAAAAAAATTAAATTTTAAAAAAAAAAAAATTTTTTTTTAAAATTTTAAAAAAAAACCCCTTTTTTTAAAAAAAAAAAATTTTTTAAAAAAAAATTTTTTTTTTTTTTAAAAAAAATATAAAAAAATTTTTTTTTAAAAAAAAAAAAAAAAAAAAAAATTTTTAAAAAAGATGTGCTGGAAATGAGATGTTTGAGGACAATGTGTGGTGTGAGGTGGTTTGATCGAGTGAGTAACGTAAGGGTAAGAGAGATGTGTGGAAATAAAAGAGCGTGGTTGAGAGAGCAGAAGAGGGTGTTTGAAGGGGTTTGGGCACATGGAGAGAATGAGTGAGGAAGATTGACCAAGAGGATATATGTGTCGGAGGTGGGGGGAACAAGGAGAAGAGGGAGACCAAATTGGAGGTGGAAAGATGGAGTGAAAAAGATTTTGTGTGATCGGGGCCTGAACATGCAGGAGGGTGAAAGGAGGGCAAGGAATAGAGTGAGTTGGAGCGATGTGGTATACCGGGGTTGACGTGCTGTCAGTGGATTGAAGCAGGGCATGTGAAGCGTCTGGGGTAAACCGTGGAAGGCTGTGTAGGTATGTATATTTGTGTGTGTGGACGTATGTATATACATGTGTATGGGGGGGGTTGGGCCATTTCTTTCGTCTGTTTCCTTGCGCTACCTCGCAAACGCGGGAGACAGCGACAAAGTATAATAAATAAATAATAAATTTTTTTATTATACTTTGTCACTGTCTCCCGCGTTAGCGAGGTAGCACAAGGAAACAGGCGAAAGAACGGCCCACCCCACCCACATACACATGTATATACATACACGTCCACACACGTACATACACATACCTATACATCTCAACGTATACATATATAAATACACACACAGACATATACACTCATGTACATAAATCATACTGTCTGCCCTTATTCATTCCCGTCGCCACCCCGCCACACATGAAATGGAAACCCCTTCCTCCCGCATGTGTGCGAGGTAGCGCTAGGAAAAGACAACAAAGGCCACATTCGTTCACACTCAGTCTCTAGCTGTCATGTATAATGCACCGAAACCACAGCTCCCTTTCCACATCCAGGCCCCACAAAACTTTCCATGGTTTACCCCAGACCCTTCACATGCCATGGTTCAATCCATTGACAGCACGTTGACCTCAGTATACCACATCATTCCAGTTCACTCTATTCCTTACACGCCTTTCACCCTCCTGCATGTTCAGGCCCTGATCATTCAAAATCTTTTTTAGTCCATCTTTCCACCTCCAATTTGGTCTCCCACTTCTCCTCATTCCCTCCACCTCTGACACATATATCCTCTTGGTCAATCTTTCCTCACTCATTCTCTCCATGAGACCAAACTATTTCAAAACACTCTCTTCTGCTCTCTCAACCACACTATTTTTACTACCACACATCTCTCTTACCCTTTCATTACTTACTCGATCAAACCACCTCACACCACATATTGTCCTCAAACATCTCATTTCCAGCACATCCACCCTCCTCACAACTCTATCTATAGCCCATGCCTCGCAACCATATAACATTGTTAGAACCCCTATTCCTTCAAACATACCCATTTTTGCTTTCCAAGATAACGTTCTCGACTTCCACACATTTTTCAACGCTACCAGAACTTTCGCCCCCTCCCCAACCCATGATTCACTTCCGCTTCCATGGTTCCATCCGCTGCTAAATCAACTCCCAGATATCTAAAAGACTTCACTTCCTCCAGACTTTCTCCATTCAAACTTACCTCCCAGTTGACTTGTCCCTCAACCCTACTGTACCTAATAACCTTGCTCTTATTCACATTTACTCTCAGCTTTCTTCTTTCACACACTTTACCAAACTCGGTCACCAACTTCTGCAGTTTCTCACTCAAATCAGCCACCAGCATTGTATCATCAACGAACAACAACTGACTCACTTCCCAAGCTCTCGCATCCACAACAGACTGCATACTTGCCCCTCTCTACAAAACTCTTGCATTCACCTACCTAACAACCCCATCCATAAACAAATTAAACAACCATGGAGACATCATGCAGCCCTGCCGCAAAAAACAGTCACTGAGAACCAATCACTCTCCTCTCTTCCTACACGTACACATGCCTTACATCCTCGATAAAAACTTTTCACTGCTTCTAACAACTTACCTCCCACACCATATATTCTTAATACCTTCCACAGAGCATCTCTATCAACTCTATCATATGCCTTCTCAAGATCCATAAATGCTACATACAAATCCATTTGCTTTTCTAAGTATTTCTCACATACATTTTTCAAAGCAAATACCTGATCCACACATCCTCTACTACCTCTGAAACCACACTGCTCTTCACAAGTCTGATGCTCTGTACATGCCTTCACCTTCTCAATCAATACCTTTCTATATGATTTCCCAGGAATACTCAACAAACCTATACTTCTGTAATTTGAGCACTCACTCTTATCCCCTTTGCCTTTGTACAATGGCACTATGCAAGCATTCCGCCAATCCTCAGGCACCTCACCATGAGCTATACATACATTAAATAACATTACCAACCAGTCAACAATACAGTCACCCCCTTTTTTAATAAATTCCACTGCAATACCATCCAAACCTGCTGCCTTGCTGGCTTTCATCTTCCACAAAGCTTTTACTACCTCTTCTCTGTTTACCAAATCATTCTCCCTAACCCTCTCACTTTGCACACCACCTCAACCAAAACACCCTATATCTGCCCCTCTATTATCAAACACATTCAACAAACCTTCAAAATACTCACTCCATCACCTTTTCACATCACCACTACTTGTTATCACCTCCCCATTAGCCCCCTTCACTGATGTTCCCATTTGTTCCCCTGTCTTACGCACTTTATTTACCTCCTTCCAAAACATCTTTTTATTCTCCCTGAAATTTAATGATAAACTCTCATCCCAACTCTCATTTGCCCTCTTTTTTTGCCTCTTGCACCTTTCTCTTGACCTCCTGCCTCTTTCTTTTATACATCTCCCAGTCATTTGCATTATTTTCCTGCAAAAATCGTCCAAATGCTTCTCTCTTCCCTTTCATTAATAATCTTCATCCCACCACTCACTACCCTTTCTAATCTGCCCACCTCCCACACTTCTCATGCCACAAGCATCTTTTGCACAAGCCATCACTGCTTCCCTAAATACATCCCCCACTCCCCTTACGTCCTTTGTTCTCACCTTTTTCCATTCTGTACTCAGTCTCTCCTGGTACTTCTTCACACAAGTCTCTTTCCCCAGCTCATTTACTCTCACCACTCTCTTCACCCCAACATTCTCTCTTCTTTTCAGAAAACCTCTGCAAATCTTCACCTTCACCTCCACAAGATAATGATCAGACATCCCTCCAGCTGCATCTCTCAGCACATTAACATCCAAAAGTCTCTCTTTTGCACGCCTATCAATTAACATGTAATCCAATAATGCTCTCTGGCCATCTCTCCTACTTACATACTTATACTTATGTATATCTCTCTTTTTAAACCAGGTATTCCCAATCACTAGTCCTTTCTCAGCACATAAATCTACAAGCTCTTCACCATTTCCATGTACAACACTGTACACCCCATGTACACCAATTATTCCCTCAACTGCCACATTACTCACCTTTGCATTCAAATCTTCCATCACTATAACCCGGTCTCGTGCATCAAAACTACTAACACTCTCACTTAGCTGCTCCCAAAACACTTGCCTCTCATGATCTTTCTTCTCATGCCCAGGTGCATATGCACCAATAATCACCCAAATCTCTCCATCCACTTTCAGTTTTACCCATATCAATCTAGAGTTTACTTTCTTACACTCTATCACATAATCCCACAACTCCTGTTCCAGAAGTAGTGCTACTCCTTCCCGTGCTCTTGTCTTCTCACTAACCCCTGACTTTACTCCCAAGACATTCCCAAACCACTCTTCCCTTTTACCCTTGAGCTTCATTTCACTCAGAGCCAAAACATCCAGGTTCCTTTCCTCAACCATACTACCTATTTATTTATTTATTATACTTCGTCGCTGTCTCCCGCGTTTGCGAGGTAGCGCAAGGAAACAGATGAAAGAAATGGCCCAACCCCCCCCCATACACATGTATATACATACGTCCACACACGCAAATATACATACCTACACAGCTTTCCATGGTTTACCCCAGACGCTTCACATGCCTTGATTCAATCCACTGACAGCACGTCAACCCCGGTATGCCACATCGCTCCAACTCACTCTATTCCTTGCCCTCCTTTCACCCTCCTGCATGTTCAGGCCCCGATCACACAAAATCTTTTTCACTCCATCTTTCAACCTCCAATTTGGTCTCCCTCTTCTCCTCGTTCCCTCCACCTCCGACACATATATCCTCTTGGTCAATCTTTCCTCACTCATTCTCTCCATGTGCCCAAACCACTTCAAAACACCCTCTTCTGCTCTCTCAACCACGCTCTTTTTATTTCCACACATCTCTCTTACCCTTACGTTACTTACTCGATCAAACCACCTCACACCACACATTGTCCTCAAACATCTCATTTCCAGCACATCCATCCTCCTGCGCACAACTCTATCCATAGCCCACGCCTCGCAACCATACAACATTGTTGGAACCACTATTCCTTCAAACATACCCATTTTTGCTTTCCGAGATAATGTTCTCGACTTCCACACATTCTTCAAGGCCCCCAGAATTTTCGCCCCCTCCCCCACCCTATGATCCACTTCCGCTTCCATGGTTCCATCCGCTGCCAGATCCACTCCCAGATATCTAAAACACTTCACTTCCTCCAGTTTTTCTCCATTCAAACTCACCTCCCAATTGACTTGACCCTCAACCCTACTGTACCTAATAACCTTGCTCTTATTCACATTTACTCTTAACTTTCTTCTTCCACACACTTTACCAAACTCAGTCACCAGCTTCTGCAGTTTCTCACATGAATCAGCCACCAGCGCTGTATCATCAGCGAACAACAACTGACTCACTTCCCAAGCTCTCTCATCCCCAACAGACTTCATACTTGCCCCTCTTTCCAAAACTCTTGCATTTACCTCCCTAACAACCCCATCCATAAACAAATTAAACAACCATGGAGACATCACACACCCCTGCCGCAAACCTACATTCACTGAGAACCAGTCACTTTCCTCTCTTCCTACATGTACACGTGCCTTACATATCTCTCCTTTTTTCTCAACTTGGTTACATCCACACACATTTAGACACCCCAATCTGAGCCTTCGAGGAGGATGAGCACTCCACACGTGTGGGAAGTATTCTTTCTCCCCTATTCCCAGGGATAATAATAAATAATAATAATAATATTGATAATATTTATTTATTTATCTATCATACTTTGTCGCAGCCTCCTGTGTTAGTGAGGTAGTGCAAGGAAACAGATGAAAGAATGGCCCAACCCACCCACATACACATGTATATACATACACATCCACACATGCACATATACATACCCATACATCTCAACGTATACATATATATACACACACAGACATATACATACAAACACATGTACATAATTCATACTGTCTGCCCTTGTTCATTCTCATCGCCACTGTCATACAAATAAGTCAGGATTTAGTACTGGATAGGTAGCAGGAAAGTTCACATTCGGTCATTTTGTTCAATATCATGACATCCATTTCCATGAGAGGTTAGAGACCATGGAAGAAAATTAATCCTCAAAAATCTGGCAGGTAATGGATATAATACACCAAAAAATACTTAAAATCTTATCTAAGCAATGAAAGTAATATATAATACATAAAGAAAATAATGGACAGGTCACACCCTCATTTCTTCATGAATTTGGTATATAGGCTAAGTAAGTTTTTTATAATCTTTCTGAATATGTAGATAATGGTTAATTCATAAATTAGGTAAGAACTTACTGTTGAGACATGAGTGAAAAAGAAAATCTTAAAATACAATCTACCATATAATCACCACAGAAATTATGAATTTTTTTCAACTGAAATATGATCATTGACTTGCCTCGCCAAACTAAATTACAAATGTACCTTGAGTAAGTATTTTCATAATTTTCTTAATCTATACCATATTTTAGTGCATGAATTAGTAATGACCTGACTAAAGAACTGTGTAGAAAAATAAAAAAAAAAGTACATAGAAGCATTGAAAAGGATGCACAAGATTCCAGGATTCATAGGTAAGGTTTTCGAATTCAAGTCTAAGGAAATCATCCATACGTACAATTTGTTGGTGCATCCCCATCATGAATATTGTGTTCAGTTATGGTCATCCTACTTGAAAAGAGATGCAGACAGACTGGAGAGAGTGCAGTACCATGCTACCAAAATGATTCTAAAACTGAGAAACGAATCCTGTGAGTACTAGCAAAATGACTTGAATCTATTTAGCTTAGAAAAGAAGTTAAAGGTAATCTGATACAATTATCAAAGGCTTTCATAATCTTGATCCAACAAGATACAAACTTGTGGCCAAAATTTTTACCAGGAGAGAAGCAAAGTACTTTTTCTTCAACTGGTTTGTAAACATATGGAATGATCTGCCAGTTAGAATGGTTGAAAGCAGTACTATAGGATATGTCTAAGGGCAGACTTCATAGATATTTCTCTTCAAGTCTGTGACTAACATTATTCAGGCCTTCTTAGTTACCCTGGCAATTTGCAGGTTTTTGTCTCTGAATTATCTGTATGCCTTCCAGTTAATCCTTGAATTTCTGATATCTTCCACTATCTAAAACAACCTCAAAGGGATCCAATGGTCTGCTGTTACTTGCATACTCCTGTATATATTTTGCTAAATCACTCATTGAATGAAAGACAAAAGTTTTGAACATAAGCAATTGTAAGGTTTTTCTTTTCTTTTCTGGACATGCAGATAAACATTAGTTCATGCACTAAGTAGGAACAAACTGAAGAGAATTGTGTAGAAAATAAACATATCAAAACTTACAGTTTACCACATCACATTCACGAAGTAAAATATATCTTAAACCATAACATCTAGCATCGTCAACCGGAAATGATCTAAACTGTACACTGTGGCATTGCCCATATTTCTTTTCCAGTAGTTTTTTTGATAATATACTCTTATGTAACTAATCTTTAGTGTGTGAGTTAGTTAAGAACCTACAAAGATATGTATAAAATATATAAATAATAATTTCTACCATATGAGAAGGCACTTGGGGCCAAAAGCCAAAACTACACAGAGTAATTTTGAAAACTGTACATATTTATTTCATTTACTAGACTTTGTCGCTGTCTCCCACATTAGCGAGGTAGTGCAAGGAAACAGATGAAATAATGGCCCAACCCACCCACATACACATGTATATACATACACAGTCCACACATGCACATATACATACCTATACATCTAAACGTATACATATATATACACACACAGACATATACATACAAACACGTGTACCTAATTCATACTGTCTGCCCTTATTCATTCTCATCGCCACCCCGCCACACATGATGTGACAACCCCCTCCCCCTGCATGATAATGATAATAATAATAAATGTTGACAACAACAACAACAACAACAACAACAATAATAATAATAATAATAATAATAATAATAATAATAATAATAATAATAATAAAAAAAAAATGCAATTGAGTGGGAGATGTATAAAAGAAAGAGACAGGAGGTCAAGAGAAAGGTGCAAGAGGTGAAAAAGAGGGCAAATGAGAGTTGGGGTGAGAGAGCATCATTAAATTTTAGGGAGAATAAAAAGATGTTCTGGAAGGAGGTAAATAAAGTGCGTAAGACAAGGGAGCAAATGGGAACTTTAGTGAAGGGCGCAAATGGGGAGGTGATAACAAGTAATGGTGATGTGAGAAGGAGATGGAGTGAGTATTTTGAAGGTTTGTTGAATGTGTTTGATAGAGTGGCAGATATAGGGTGTTTTGGTCGAGGTGGTGTGCAAAGTGAGAGGGCTAGGGGAAATGATTTGGTAAACAGAGAAGAGGTAGTAAAAGCTTTGTGGAAGATGAAAGCCAGCAAGGCAGCAGGTTTGGATGGTATTGCAGTGGAATTTATTAAAAAAGGGGGTGACTGTATTGTTGACTGGTTGGGAAGGTTATTTAATGTATGTATGACTCATGGTGAGGTGCCTGAGGATTGGCGGAATGCGTGCATAGTGCCACTGTACAAAGGCAAAGGGGATAAGAGTGAGTGCTCAAATTACAGAGGTATAAGTTTGTTGAGTATTCCTGGTAAATTATATGGGAGGGTATTGATTGAGAGGGTGAAGGCATGTACAGAGCATCAGATTGGGGAAGAGCAGTGTGGTTTCAGAAGTGGTTGAGGATGTGTGGATCAGGTGTTTGCTTTGAAGAATGTATGTGAGAAATACTTAGAAAAGCAAATGGATTTGTATGTAGCATATATGGATCTGGAGAAGGCATATGATAGAGTTGATAGAGATGCTCTGTGGAAGGTATTAAGAATATATGGTGTGGGAGGCAAGTTGTTAGAAGCAGTGAAAAGTTTTTATCGAGGATGTAAGGCACGTGTACGTGTAGGAAGAGAGGAAAGTGATTGGTTCTCAGTGAATGTAGGTCTGCGGCAGGGGTGTGTGATGTCTCCATGGTTGTTTAATTTGTTTATGGATGGGGTTGTTAGGGAGGTGAATGCAAGAGTTTTGGAAAGAGGGGCAAGTATGAAGTCTGTTGTGAATGAGAGAGCTTGGGAAGTGAGTCAGTTGTTGTTCGCTGATGATACAGCGCTGGTGGCTGATTCATGTGAGAAACTGCAGAAGCTGGTGACTGAGTTTGGTAAAGTGTGTGAAAGAAGAAAGTTAAGAGTAAATGTGAATAAGAGCAAGGTTATTAGGTACAGTAGGGTTGAGGGTCAAGTCAATTGGGAGGTAAGTTTGAATGGAGAAAAAGTGGAGGAAGTAAAGTGTTTTAGATATCTGGGAGTGGATCTGGCAGCGGATGGAACCATGGAAGCGGAAGTGAATCATAGGGTGGGGGAGGGGGCGAAAATCCTGGGAGCCTTGAAGAATGTGTGGAAGTCGAGAACATTATCTCGGAAAGCAAAAATGGGTATGTTTGAAGGAATAGTGGTTCCAACAATGTTGTATGGTTGCGAGGCGTGGGCTATGGATAGAGTTGTGTGCAGGAGGGTGGATGTGCTGGAAATGAGATGTCTGAGGACAGTGTGTCGTGTGAAGTGGTTTGATCGAGTAAGTAATGTACGGGTAAGTGAGATGCGTGGAAATAAAAAGAGCGTGGTTGAGAGAGCAGAAGAGGGTGTTTTGAAATGGTTTGGGCATATGGAGAGAATGAGTGAGGAAAGATTGACCAAGAGGATATATGTGTCAGAGGTGAGGGAACGAGGAGAAGTGGGAGACCAAATTGGAGGCGGAAAGATGGAGTGAAAAAGATTTTGTGTGATCGGGGCCTGAGCATGCAGGGGGGTGAAAGGAGGGCAAGGAATAGAGTGAATTGGATCGATGTGGTATACCGGGGTTGACGTGCTGTCAGTGGATTGAATCAGGGCATGTGAAGCGTCTGGGGTAAACCATGGAAAGCTGTGTAGGTATGTATATTTGCGTGTGTGGACGTATGTATATACATGTGTATGGGGGTGGGTTGGGCCATTTCTTTCATCTGTTTCCTTGTGCTACCTCGCAAACATGGGAGACAGCGACAAAGCAAAAAAAAAAAAAAAAAAAAAAAAAAAAAAAATAATAATCATAATAATGATAATAATTGCAGACAACAATAATAATAATAAATACTTCCCACATTTTTCCCTGTGTGTCATATAAGGCAACTAAAAGGGGAGGGAGCAGGGGACTGGAAATCCTCCCCTCCCATTTTAATATTCCAGAAAAGACAACAGAGAAGGGGGCCAAGTGAGGATATCCCCTGTAAGTCTCAGTCCTCTGTTCTTAATGTTATCTTGCTAACACAGGAAACAGCAAATATGTTTGAAAACAATAATAATAATAAAAATTATTATAAAAAGAAAGGATGTGAGCAAATGAGGCCATTTTTATATCTGTTCTTGATGCTACCTCACCCACGTGGGAAACAGCAAATAAGTATGAAAGAAAGAATGATGATAAAAGCAATAATAGTAATAATAATGATAATAATGATAATAACCATAATGATATACTCTTTGACTTATTAGTTTATAATGTGTATTTTATTGATGCACATATTGAATAATAATCTTATTCCAAGACACTATTAACGGATAGGTGCTCCAACTTTTACATAAATATGAATCTTAATAATGTGTAGAATGTAGTCCCAAAGTAGTTATCCAACTGACGTAATCAAATTTTGGCTTTAGTGTATTGTATGAAATGGTATTTCAGGTGCTATTGTTGTGTGGCCTGAGCTCGTGATAGGATGTCTTCGTCTCATCATCAGCTCCATCCTCATCAATGGTGTCAGGAAGGTAAGCTATGGTCCTGGCTGGTGTTATCTCACCTTGAGTTACCTCTTTTTTTTTCTCCAGTGAATTTTTAAGGCATGTTTCTGTAGCATACTTTATAAGTCATGATCAGAAATTATGGTTTTCATATGCCAAGAATGCAAATAAAACTAACCATCATTACAAGAATCATGAGTACGGTAAAAAAAAACTGAACCTAAGCATAAGTTCAATGGCAATGACTTTTCAACATTTTACAATAAACTCAAGTCAACACCGCAGTACACAGGTTCTTATACTTTCCTATTTTTATGCTGCAGTTTTGGCTGTACCATATATGGCTCTGCTGCCGTAGATACCAAAAAATAACAGACTTTTTATTTACAATATTTCAACCAAACTTGCTGAATGACTGAAAAAGAGGTCCTGGGTAACAGTAAGACTCTTTCATTGAAATTGATCCTCAGGTAGTTATAGACTGATTAATAAACACTCTACCACCCTACTACTGTACACACAAACCTCACACAACATATCCTAGATAGAGTCAACCAACCACAAACACCCCTCCCATACAGTACTGGTGGCAAGAGACATCATCAGAGTATTTGACACTGTCCCCCAACACATCCTCACACAAACAATACTTGACACCACCCTCCATAACAATGACAAAAAGGAGTTGGCAAATTGAATTTCAGAGCTAGCTGCCATGCCAGAGTCACTCACAATGCCTTCACCTCTGCAACACTGAAACTCGTAAAATGCCTTTCCTCCAGGGAGCAATCCCTTCTCCAACTTTATCAAATCTCTTCCAACATCCTCTTACACCCTTCACTGATGTTCCCATTTGATTTCTTGTTCTCACAAAAGTAATCTCTTTCCAAAACATTTTCCAATTCTCCCTGAGTTTATTGATATTCATTCACCCCAACTCTCATATGCTTCTTTATCAGCTCCTGCATTTCCTTCTTCACTCCTGCTGCTTTCTCTTGTATGTCTCCTATCACTCTCACTCCTTCCCTGTAAGGAACACTCATACACCTCCCTTTCACTAGCAACTAGGCTTCATCATCCCACCACTCACTACTCTTTCTCACTTGCCCACCTCTCACTTTCTGCATGCCACACATGTAACAACACTGCTTTCCTAAACACTTCACATTGTTCACCCACTCCCCTTACTTCAACTCATCTTACCTTCAGCCATTTTACACTCTCCTGGCATCTCTCGATACAAGCATCTTTCTGAAGCTTCCTTACTTTTGCCAACAAAAGCTTCTACAAATCTTCACCCTTGCCTCCATCAAGTAATAACCAGGTTTGCCAACAGATGCCCTTCCAAGCACATTCATATCCATGAATTTCTCTCTAGCATGCCTATCAGGTAGTATGCAAACCAATAATGCCCACTTACAATCTTTCCTACTCCACATATTCTTATGTATGTCCCTCTTTTTAAACAAGGGACAGTATTCCCAATTATCGGACTCCACAAGCAGTTCACCATTTCCATTTACATCACTGAATACTGTAAAACCTTTAATTATACCCTCAGCTGCCACATTACCCACTTTTGCATTCCTATCACCGATCATTAATCCCTTACATCAAAACTGCTGACACACTAAGTGAGCTGTCCCTGCTCCTTCTCACGGCCAGGTGCATAAGCACTAATAATCACCTTCCTCTCATAATCCACTTCCATTTTTACCCACATCAGTCTGGACATAATTTCCTTACTGTCTTTTACAAATTCCCACAATTCCTTCAGCAAAAGTGCTGCCCCTTTCTTAGCTCTTGCCCTGACTCTTACATCAGAATTTACCCATAAGGCATTCACAAACCATTCTTCCCCCTTACACTTGAGCTTTGTTTCACTCAGAGCTAGAACATACAGGTTCCTTTCCTCAAACATACCTGTCTCTCCCTTCTCAATATGGTTACATCCAAACATCCCAGCCTGAGGCTTTAAGGAGGACGAGCACTCCTTGTTTGGCACCTTCTGTTCCCAACTTTAAAATCTGAAATACAAAAAGAGTAAGGTTTCCAGCCTCTGCTCCCACCCCTTTTATTTGCTTTCTATGACATACAGGGATAGGGGAGAATCAGTTAAACAGTGATAAATAATACGGTCACATGCTGATGCAACGTTTTAAGTCATGAAAATGGATTTCATACAGCTGAACAGGCATTTTGACATGTGGATGCGGTACATTCGTGTGAGACATTCATCATATCATCAGTGATAATGCAATTATTTGTATCCAATAATACATGCCACAAGAATTTTCGAGTTCATACTTTAATTCTATATTTCTTTATATACATTACCTCCTGTAACATCATTAAACTATTTGGGATGAATTTTATCTGAAAATAAGATTACAGTTCCATAGATATATACTCTATTCACTGTCATACAAATAAGTCAGGATTTAGTACTGGATAGGTAGCAGGAAAGTTCACATTCGGTCATTTTGTTCAATATCATGACATCCATTTCCATGAGAGGTTAGAGACCATGGAAGAAAATTAATCCTCAAAAATCTGGCAGGTAATGGATATAATGCACCAAAAAATACTTAAAATCTTATCTAAGCAATGAAAGTAATATATGATACATGCAGAAAATAATGGACAGGTCACACCCTCATTTCTTTATGAATTTGGTATATAGGCTAAGTAAGTTTTTTATAATCTTTCTGAATATGTAGATAATTGTTAATTCATAAATTAGGTAAGAACTTACTGTTGAGACATGAATGAAAAAGAAAATCTTAAAATACAATCTACTATATAATTACCACAGAAATTATGAATTTTTTTCAACTGAAATATGATCATTGACTTGCCTCACCAAACTAAATTACAAATGTACCTTGAGTAAATATTTTCATAATTTTCTTAATCTATACCATATTTTAGTGCATGAATTAGTAATGACCTGACTAAAGAACTGTGTAGAAAAATAAAAAAAAAAGTACATAGAAGCATTGAAAAGAGTGAACGAGATTCCAAGATTCATAGGTAAGGTTTTTGAATTTAAGTCTAAGGAAATCATCCTTACGTACAATTCGTTTGTGCATCCCCATCATGAATATTGTGTTCAGTTATGGTCATCCTACTTGAAAAGAGATGCAGACAGACTGGAGAGAGTGCAGTATCATGCTACCAAAATGATTCTAGAACTGAGAAACGAATCCTGCGAGTACTAGCAAAATGACTTGAATCTATTTAGCTTAGAAAAGAGGTTAATGGTAATCTGATACAATTATCTAAGGCTTTCATAATCTTGATCCAACAAGATACAAACTTGTGGCCAAAATTTTTACCAGGAGAGAAGCAAAGTACTTTCTCTTCAACTGGATTGTAAACATATGGAATGATCTGCCAGTTAGAGTGGTTGAAAGCAGTACTATAGGATATGTTTAAGGGAGACTTCATAAATATTTCTCTTCAAGTCTGCGACTAACATCATTCAGGCCTTCTTAGTTACCCTGGCAATTTGCAGGTTTTTGTCTCTGAATTATCTGTATGCCTTCCAGTTAATCCTTGAATTTCTGATACCTTCCACTATCTAAAACAACCTCAAAGGGATCCAATGGTCTGCTGTTTTTTGCATACTCCTGTATATATTTTGCTAAATCACTCATTGAATGAAAGACAAAAGTTCTGAACATAAGCAATTGTAAGGTTTTTCTTTTCTTTTCTGGACAAATAGATAAACATTAGTTCATGCACTAGGTAGGAACAGACTGAAAAGAATTGTGTAGAAAATAAACATATCAAAACTTACAGTTTACCACATCACATTCACGAAGTAAAATATATCTTAAACCATAAGATAACATCTAGCATTGTCAACCGGAAACGTTCTAAACTGTACACAGTGGCACTGCCCATATTTCTTTTCCAGTAGTTTTTTAAATAATATACTCTTATGTAACTAATCTTTAGTGTGTGAGTTAGTTAAGAACCTACAAAGATATGTATAAAATATACAAATAATAATTTTTATCATATCAAAGGGCATTTGGGGCCAAAAGCCAAAACTACACAAAGTAATTTTCAAAATTGTACATATTTATTTCATATACTTTGTCGCTGTCTCCCACATTAGCGAGGTAGTGCAAGGAAACAGATGAAAGAATGGCCCAACCCACCCACATACACATGTATATACATACACTTCCACACACGCACATATACATACCTATACATCTCAACGTATACATATATACACACACACATATACATATATACACATGTACATAATTCATAGTCTGCCCTTATTCATTCCCGTCGCCACCCCGCCACACATGAAATGAAAATCCCCTCCCCCTTCATGTGTGCGAGGTAGCACTAGAAAAAGACAACAAAGGCCACATTCGTTCACACTCAGTCTCTAGTTCTCATGTAATAAGGCACCGAAACCACAGCTCCCTTTCCACATCCAGGCCCCACAGAACTCTCCATGGTTTACCCCAGATGCTTCACATACCCTGGTTCAATCCATTGACAGCACGTCGACCCCGGTATACCACATCGTTCCAATTCACTCTATTCCTTGCACGCCTTTCACCCTCCTGCATGTTCAGGCCCCGATCACTCAAAATCTTTTTCACTCCATCTTTCCACCTCCAATTTGGTCTCCCACTTCTCCTTATTCCCTCCACCTCTGACATATATATCCTCTTTGTCAATCTATCCTCACTCATTCTCTCCATGAGACCAAACTATTTCAAAACACCCTCTTCTGCTCTTTCAACCACACTCTTTTTATTACCAAGCATCTCTCTTACCCTTTCATTACTTACTCGATCAAACCACCTCACACCACATATTGTCCTCAAACATCTCATTTCCAGCACATCCACTCTCCACCTCATAACTCTCTCTCTAGCCCATGCCTCACAACCATATAACATTGTTGGAACCACTATTCCTTCAAACATACCCATTTTTGCTTTCCAAGATAACGTTCTCGTCTTCCACACATTTTTCAACGCTCCCAGAATTTTCGCCCCCTCCCCCACCCTACGATTCACTTCCACTTCCATGGTCCCATCCGCTGCCAAATATACTCCCAGGTATCTGAAACACTTATTCCCTCCAGCCTTTCTCCATTCAAACTTACTTCCCAATTGACTTGTCCCTCAACCCCACTGTACCTAATAACCATGCTCTTATACACATTTACCCTCAGCTTTCTTCTTTCGCACACTTTACCAGACTCAGTCACTAACTTCTGTAGCTTCTCACATGAATCAGCCACCAGCTCTGTATCATCAGCGAACAACAACTGACTCACTTCCCAAGCTCTCTCATCCACAACAGACTGCATACTTGCTCCTCTTTCCAAAACTCTTGCATTCACCTCCCTAACAACCCCATCCATAAACATATTAAACAACCATGGAGACATCACACACCCCTACCACAAACCAACATTTACTGAGAACCAATCACTTTCATCTCTTCCTACACGTACACATGCCTTACATCCTCAATAAAAACTTTTCATTGCTTCTAACAAGTTACCTCCCATACTACATATTCTTAATACCTTCCACAGAGCATCTCTATCAATTCTGTCATATGCCTTCTCAAGATCCATGAATGCTACATACAAATCCATTTGCTTTTCTAAGTATTTCTCACATACATTTTTCAAAGCAAACACCTGATCCACACATCCTCTACCACTTCTGAAACCACACTGCTCTTCCCCAATCTGATGCTCTGTACATGCCTTCACCCTCTCAGTCAATGCCCTCCCATATAATTTCCCAGGAATACTCAACAAACTTATACCTCTGTAATTTGATCACTCACTCTTATCCCCTTTGCCTTTGCACAATGGCACTATGCAAGCATTCCGCCAGTCCTCAGGTACCTCACCTTGAGTCATACATACATTGAATATCGTTACCAACCAGTCAACAATAGTCACCCCCTTTTTTTAATAAATTCCACTGCAATACCATCCAAACCCGCTGCCTTGCCGGCTTTCATCTTCTGCAAAGCTTTTACTTCCTCTTCTCTGTTTACCTAATCATTTTTCCTAACCCTCTCACTTTGCACACCACCTCAACCAAAACACCCTATACCTGCCACTCTATTATCAAACACATTCAACAAACCTTCAAAATACTCACTCCATCACCTCGCATCACCATTACTTGTTATCACCTCCCCATTAGCCCCCTTCATTGATGTTCCCATTTGTTCCCTTGTCTTACACACTTTATTTACCTCCTTCCAAAACATCTTTTTATCCTCCCTAAAACTTAATGATACTCTCTCACCCCAACTCTCATTTGCCCTCTATTTTGCCTCTTGCACCTTTCTCTTGACCTCCTGCCTCTTTCTTTTATACATCACTCTGTCATTTGCATTATTTCCCTGCAAAAATTGTCTAAATGCCTCTCTCTTCTCTTTCACTATTGATCTTACTTCTTCATCCCACCACTCACTACCCTGTCTAATCTGCCCATCTCCCACGCTTCTCATGCCACAAGCATCTTTTGCGCAAGCCATCACTGCTTCCCTAAATACATCCCATTCCTCCCCCACTCCCCTTACGTCCTTTGTTCTCACCTTTTTCCATTCTGTACTCAGTCTCTCCTGGTACTTCCTCTCACAAGTCACCTTCCCAAGCTCACTTACTCTCACCACTCTCTTCACCCCAACATTCCCTCTTCTTTTCTGAAAACCTCTACAAATCTTCACCTTCACCTCCACAAGATAATGATCAGACATCCCTCCAGTTGCACCTCTCAGCACATCAACATCCAAAAGTCTCTATTTCGCGCACCTATGAATTAACACGTAATCCAATAACGCTCTCTGGCCATCTCTCCTATTTACATACGTATACTTATGTATATATCTCTTTTTAAAACAGGTATTCCCCATCACCAGTCCTTTTCCAGCACATAAAGCTACAAGCTCTTCACCATTTCCATTTACAACACTGAACACCCCGTGTGTACCAATTACTCCCTCAACTGCCACATTACTCACCTTTGCATTCAAATCACCCATCACTATAACCCTGTCTCGTGCATCAAAACTACTAACACACTCACTCAGCTGCTCCCAAAACACTTGCCTCTCATGATCTTTCTTCTCGTGCCCAGGTGCATATGCACCAATATTCACCCATCTCTCTCCATCCACTTTCAGTTTTACCCATATCAATCTAGAGTTTACTTTCTTACACTCTAACACATACTTCCACCAAGCCTGTTTCAGTAGTGCTACTCCCTCCCTTGCTCTTGTCCTCTCATTAACACCTGATTTTACTCCCAAGATATTCCCAAACCACTCTTCCCTTTTACCCTTGAGCTTCGTTTCACTCAAAGCCAAAACATCCTGGTTCCTTTCCTCAAACATACTACCTATCTCTCCTTTGTTCTCATCTTGGTTACATTCACACACATTTAGACACCCCAACCTGAGCCTTCGAGGAGGATGAGCACTTCCCAGCGTGACTCCTTCTTCTGTTTCCCCTTTTAGAAAGTTAAAATACAAGGAGGGGAGGGTTTTTAGCCCCCAGCTCCCGTCCCCTTTAGTCACCTTCTACGATGCTTGAGGAATGCGTGGGAAGTATTCTTTCTCACCTATCCCCAGGGATATATATACAATGGAAATGATAAACAATACTGACCAAATAATATCCTAAACATCCTTTAAATAATGAGAATAATGTGCAACATAGTACATACAGGAAATATTAGAAAGCTACCATATCTGCCCCCCTATTCTTGAACTGACTCACCTGACCCAGACTTTGCAGTTGTTGGAAGTTTGGGGTGTGATACAAAACCTTAATATATACCAAAATCAGCCAAAATGTGCAATGCCATCCAAGTAGCCTATGTTTTGTTCAAATGAGTTGGAGGAAAATGTCTGGTGTAAAAAAGAAAGGATTCATAGCCAAAGAAAAAATTTATATACAGCATTTTGTATTTGGTCGAGAGTCATTGGGTTCCTTAATAGAATATTGAAGGGTAGAAGTGTAAGTATGGAAGAGAAGAGTGGATGAAAGAACAGCATATTCCTACCAACCTTGACCTATGCAGCCAAAACATGGACATGGAATGAGGTACAGAGGTCAACAATCCAAGCTGTGGAAATGAGCTATTTGAGAAGAGCATGTGGCATGACTAGATGGAATGAAGAAAGAAATGAAAGGGTGTATGAGAGATGTGGTATGGCAAGGAACACCAAGGGGATGAATTGTGGAGTGGAAGAATGGGTGAAATGTAATACTCTTTGGGTATGTGGAAAGAATGCAAGACTTGGAGTTTACAAGGAGAGTTTATGACAGTACAATTAAAGGGGTTGGTTGTGTGGAAGACCACATGTGACATGGACAAATAGGGTAGAGGAATACTGGAGGGAAAGAAACAGAAGAATGCATGGAATGGTGCATGCGAGCGAGGCACGTAAGGACAGGGATAAGTAGAGATTCTTTTCCCATGGCCATCCATTGATGGGAGTTCCCAAAGGGAACAGGCTTCAACAGATGATTATAGTAATAATAAGAATGAGCCTGATCATGAAATTACATAGAATTCTCAGAAGATATGTGGAACAAGGTGATGTGTTCCCTCATGATTTTTTTTTATTTCTTAAAAGATAATAGTTCTTTAGCTTTATCATTTCACTATCTAAGACATTTATCAGTGCTTGGGAGATCGCTCAGATGCATGCACTAAGGCAAAGGAAATCAGTTTTTCTTTAGCTAAATTTTTTCTATGTATATGTATTAAACATTGTTCTACCACCTTATCTGAACAAAGCTTAGATGGCATACACTGTGCTATTCTGGTAAATTTTGGCTACTTTTGGCTGATTTTAGCATATTTTAGGGCTTTGTTGTCATTGCATCTTGAGATGCATTATTGTCATCAAAATAGTTGGATGAGAAAAGGCTTTGCAGACAGACTGGCTTTTCAGCCTGATGATGCTGATGTTGCTATAATTAACCCAAAAGAGTAGTAACTACTGGAGTGCTAGACCCATGCTTAAGTTCATCCCATATTCTAAACTTTTCCTTCAAGTTAAAGGTCTTCATTACCCTCTTGGCATGTTCATTTGTATTAACAGTACTTGCTGGACATTGAGGCATATCTGTGACAGGTACATATGGGCACAAATCTACAATTACACAAGTGGCAAACAATACATCATTACTCAGAGAATGCTAACATAAAAATGATGTGGTTGTCAGCATGGCAGTGGTAACATCAACATTACGATGGCTCAAGGCGTAATAAAAAGATGGAAGTAATTTAGGTGCTGTATCAAAATCATTGTGTCCAGTTGTTCTTTATCCTGACACATATGTACTTGCATATGAGAATATCAAATGAAAGCTAAGACAAAGGCTCCTGATATACATATGCACACTTTATACACTTAATGGGATTTCCAGTCTTTAATGACCAAAGACTTTACAAATGGAGTTATTCATTCATTTCAATTATGAATTTTAAGAAATAATAATAAAAGTTTTGGCTTTATCATGATATTTTTTTGATAATTTAAACAAGCTATGCTTCCATCTCCAATCTGGTCTCCCGTTTCTCCTTCTTCCATCCACCTCTGACACATATCCTCTTTGTCAATCTTTCCTCACTAATTCTCTCCATGTGACCAAACCATTTCAACACACCCTCTTCTGCTCTCTCAACCACACTCTTTTTATTACCACACATCTCTCTTACCCTTTCATTACTTACTCGATCAAACCACCTCACACCACATACTGTCCTGAAAAATTTCATTTCCAACACATCTACCCTCCTCCACACAACCCTATCTATAGCCCATGCCTTGCAACCATATAACATTGTTGGAACCACTATTCCTTCAAACATACCCATTTTTTGCTCTCCGAGATAATGTTCTTGCCTTCCACATATTCTTCAATGCTCCCAGAACCTTCGTTCCCTCCCCCACCCTATGACTTACTTCCACTTCCATGGTTCCATCCGCTGCTAAGTCCACTCCCAGATATCTAAAACACTTCACTTCCCCTGGTTTTTCTTCATTCAAACTTACCTCCCAATTTATTTGTCCCTCAACCCTACTGAACCTAATAATCTTGCTCTTATTCACATTTACTCTCAACTTTCTTCTTGCACATACTTTACCAAACTCAGTCACCAACTGCAGTTTCTCGCGCGAATCAGCCACCAGCGCTGCATCATCAGTGAACAACAGCTGACTCACTTCCCAAGCCCTCTCATCCACAACAGACTGCAAACTTCTCCTCTCTCCAAAACTCTTGCATTCACCTCCCTAACCACCCCATCCATAAACAAATCAAACAACCATGGAGACATCATGCACCCCTGCCGCAGACCGACATTCACTGGGAACCAATCACTCTCCTCTCTTCCTACTCATACACATACCTTACATCCTTGGTAAAAACTTTTAACTGCATCAAGCAACTTACCTCCCACACCATCTACTCTTAAAACTTTCCACAAAGCATCTTTATCTACCCTATCATATGCCTTCTCCAGATCCATAAATGCTACATACAAATCCATCTGTTTTTCTAAGTATTTCTCACATATATTCTTCAAAGCAAACACCTGATCCACTTCTGAAACCACACTGCTCTTCCCCAATTTGATGTTCTTTACATGCCTTTACCCCCTCAATCAATACCCTCCCATATAATTTTTCAGGAATACTCAACAAACTTATGCCCCTGTAATTTGAACACTTAACTTTACCCCCTTTGCCTTTGTACAATGGCACTATGTTTGCATTCCACCAATCCTCAGGCACTTCACCATGATCCATACATAAATTAAATATCCTTAGCAACCAATCAACAACAAAGTCATCCCTTTTTTTGATAAATTCCACCGCAATACCATCCAAACCCACCACCTTGCCGGCTTTCATCTTCCGCAAAGCTTTCTCTACCTCTTCTCAGTTCACCAAACCATTCTCCCTGACCCTCTCACTTTGCATACCACCCCTACCAAAACACCCTTTATGTGCCACTCTATCATCAAACACATTCAACAAACCTTCAAAACATTCACTCCATCTAATTCTCACTTCATCACTACTTGTTGTTAGCTCCCCATTTGCCCCCTTCACCGATGTTCCCATTTGTTCTCTTGTCTTATGCATTTTATTTACCTCCTTCCAAAACATCTTTTTGTTCTCCCTAACATTTAATGATACTCTCTCACCCCGACTCTCATTTGCCCTCTTTTTCACCTCTCGCACCTTTCTCTTGACCTCCTGCCACTTTCTTTTATGCATCTCCCAGTCATTTGTGTTACTTCCTGCAAAAATCTTTCACTAATAATCATAATTCTTCATCCCACCCTTCACTACCCTTTCTAATCTGCCCACCTCTCACCTTTCTCATGCCACATGTATCTTTTCCGCAAGCCATCACTGCTTCCCTAAATACATCCCATTCCTCCCCTACTCCCTTACGTCATTTGCTCTCACCTTTTGCCATTTTGCACTCAATCTCTCCTGGTACTTCCTCACACAAGTCTCCTTTCTAAGCTCACTTACTCTCTCCCCAACATTCTCTCTTCTTTTCCGAAAACCTCTACAAATCTTCACCTTCACCTCCACAAGATTATGATCAGACATCCCTCCAGCTGTCCCTCTCAGCACGTTAACATCCAAAAGCCTCTCTTTTACATGCCTATCAATTAACATGTAATCCAATAACGCCCTCTGGCCATCTCTCCTACTCACATACGTATACTTGTGTGTCTCTCTTTTTAAACCAATTATTCCCAATCATCATTCCTTTTTCAGCACACAAATCCACAAGCTCTTCACCATTTCCATTTAAAACAATCAACACCCCATGTACACCAATTATACCCTCAACATTACTCACCTTTGCATTCAAATCACCCATCACTATAACCGGTCTCGTGCATCAAAGCTGCTAACACACTCACTCAGCTGCTCCCAAAGCACTTGCCTCTCATGATCTTTCTTCTCATGACCAGGTGCATAGTCACCAATAATCTCCCATCTCTCTCCATCCACTTTCAGTTTTACCCATATCAATCTAGAGTTTACTCTCTTACACTCCATCACATATTCCCACAACTCCTGCTTCAGGAGGAGTGCTTCTCCTTCCTTTGCTCTTGTCCTCTCACTAACCCCTGACTTTACCCCCAAGACATTCCTAAATCACTCTTTCCCTTTACTCTTAAGCTTCATTTCACTCATAGCCAAAACATCCAGGTTCCTTTCCTCAAACATACTACCTATCTCTCCTTTTTTCTCATCTTGGTTACATCCACACACATTTAGTCACCGCAATCTGAGCCTTCACGGAGGATGAGCACTCCCCGCATGACTCCTTCTTCTGTTTCCCCTTTTAGAAATCTAAATAGAAGGAGGGGGTTTTCCAGCCAGTGCCCCGCTCCCACCCCTTCTATGACACGTAGGGAATATGTGGGAAGTATTCTTTCACTCCTATTCCCAGGGATATGTATGCTAGTTAATTAGATATCTAGCTAGGTTGAGCAGTTGGATACCCTCTTTAATTTGATGAGATAGGCAATCTGACTCAAGTGGTACTGTTAAATTTACATAATTTACTGGAGCAAGTATGTAACCTATTCACATCAAGCAGACTGGTAACACAGGTGTGCAACAGAATAATTATTGTTTAGGACACAAAAGTTCCAATCTTTAGTGAAAAAGATTGTGAATTGCTTTTATTCTTACAAAAATTGGAGAGTATATTTTATGCATATTTATGATACTATAAATGTAATATTTAAGTTCAAAATATTTTCTATGAAATAATGTGACTTTAGGTTTCAGATAGTATACATACTGGAGGAAAGAGTTTTAAGTAGTGGCTCAAAAAGACTGGAAACCTCTTTCCTAGGCTGTGTACAAAAGTGCACAGAAAAAAGTTTACCGGAAAGTTTAAAGTATCATCATCCTTTTCTAGTTACCATTGAAGTTGGTATTCGTCCCTATAACTTCTTGTACAGAATACACAATGTTGCGTGCCTTGCAGGAGAGTCGTGGGCAGGTGCTTGCTTGGGTGTGGATTGTCACCATCCTCACAGTCCTCGCCACCATCAGTGTGATAGTGTTATTCGTGCTCGGCTCACCTATTTCTTACGTTGTGGATGACATCATTGGAATTCTCTTGAATATTTACTTCATAATTGTTGTTCGCTCCTTTGCCTTCAAGGTGAGTCCCCTTGTATTTTTCAATACTGTCACTCAAATACACACACAGATGAGGTGTATATGATTGATATTTCTTTGTTTCAGGGAGTTATATATAAATTCTTTATTGTATGTATATATATGTACAGTGTTTAAACGTTATGTGTACTAGCTTAGATTCACAACCTAACTGAAATCAGGAATCTATTCATCAAACAGCCCCAAGGGGGAAGATGAAAGCTAGGTTGGCTGAAAGAAAAATATCCAACCTGTTCTAGACTAAAAGTCTGGATGTTAGGAAGGTGGGTCACAATGCAAACCTCTGCACTACATTGCATAATTACATGTTTGTATAGCATGGGTAAGGAGGTCTGTACCTGTGGAGACCCATCTCTTGAACTTTATATACCACCAAACATTTTAAACTTATTGTCAGCATTGTCAGTGTCATTACTTGGTTTACTCTATTCATCAAAAGAAATGGAAAGCAAGGTAGAGGATAAGGGTAAATGTCATGGAAGACTGCACCGAACTAAAGACTAATCTCAATTGAATGTGGTCTGTAAAATACAAGAAAAAACAATAAGGGAGCAGACATAGAATTGCTAGCAAAGAAGAAACTAAGGAGACAACATGGAGCTAGGGAAATGATGTCATGCACAACAGATTTTTCAGACTTCTCTGAAAGAATGAAGTCTGTTTTAGATGAAAAAAAAAGGGAAGATTTATTAGATAGTCTGCTCCTTCACCACTATAAAGCTTTCATTTGACACTATTCCAGACAAGAAGATGAGAAAAAATATGGGTCTTCAGAAAGAAATCAGGGGAAAATTTTGTAGATGAATAGAATATTACCTTATCAGAAGGGATCAAAGGAGCCATATTAGGTGAGGTTTCTCAAAATGGGTTTAAGTAAATGATGTGCTAGAACGACAAGACCCATGTTTGCATATGTTTACAGACGCAGCTAAGATCAAGAGGAAAGTAAAGGATGATTGCACAAACTTAAAAGGGAAACTGTATGAACTTCATCACTGATATGATATAGTGTTAATGAAATTCAACATGAGTAAATGCAAAGCAATGAAAACTGTACAAAGCAAAAGCAAACCTTAATGTGAATATTATCTAGCAGGAAATCAACTGCAGAAATCTGTGTAAGAGGAACTTAGGAGTCAATACTTTTCCTGAACCTCTCATCAGAGCTCCACCTCATGAGAATTGTACAGATTAATTGTACAGATCAGCAAGAAACTTAGCAAGTAACTTATTAGATATGAACATTTAATAGATACTTATGTTTTAACATACCAGTACCTTTATATATGTTACTGGTGAGTCCTATGTGTTAAGTCCCTTCCAGTAGCTTTGTTTACTGCCTGACCACAAAAAGATTGTGGTTCTGCTTGCTCTTTTATTATCAAGATAACCCCTAATGACATAACAAATGGCAACAGGGCTGGGATCGTGGAAGAGATAGTTATTTAACTATAGTAATCCATGGAGTATTATTAAGGGACAGGCAGGCAACCACTGGTTCCCTATGATGGCAGCTTCACTATATTGGACTGTTGCCAGTTTTATGGAAGACAAAGACAGGGATTATTATGTGGAACAGTCATATCAGTATTTTCTAGCAAATGATATATATGAACAACAACAGCAAGAGCCATTAAGCTTGGGGGTCTTAGATGAGCAGCAGCTCTCTCAGCAGGGTATGGGCAGAGCCCCAGAAGACAGTTTTAGTGTTTCAACCTGACAATAGCAATATTTTCTCAACTTGCCAGCTGTAAATTTCAAAATCCAGCATATTTCAAGCATGCTGGTGATTCTCTTTTGTTTTATATGAAACAGCTAATAACCTCCATGCAGTTGTCCAGTTTCAATTGGCTGCTAATGATATCCATGCAGTTGTCCAGTTTCAACTGGCTGCTAATGATATGAGTCAAAGATTTGTTTGATAGATCAGTTACAGTCACACAAGTATGGCAGATGCTGGTATTGAAAGAAGCAGACTTCACAAGCAAACTGTTTTGGTATGTACAGCAGAAGTTTCCAGTAAAAACTCTTTGGAAGAAATATAAAAGCCATATTTCAATGGTTCTTTCTAATTGTATGGTTATTGTAGAACAAAATAAACACTTTGGTAAAGTGTGTGAAAGAAGAAAGCTGGGGGTAAATGTGAATAAGAGCAAGGTTATGAGGTACAGGAAGGTTGAGGGACATGTCAAATGGGAGGTAAGCTTGAGTGGAGAAAAATTGGAGGAAGTGAAGTGTTTTAGATATCTAGGAGTGGATATGGCAGCAGATGGAACCATGGAAGTGGACATGAGTCACAGGGTGGGGGAGGGGGAGAAGGTTCTGGGAGCGTTGAAGAATAAGTGGAAGGTGAAAACATTATCTCGGATGGCAAAAATGGGTATGTATGAAGGAATAGTGGTTCCAACAATGCTATAAGGTTGCAAGGCATGTGCTATAGATAGGGTTGTTCGGAGGAGGGTGGAAGTGTTGGAAATGAGATTTTTGAGGACAATATGTGGTGTGAGGTGGTTTGATCAAGTAAGTAATGAAAGGGTAAGAGAGATGTTTGGTAATAAAGAGAGTGTGGTTGAGAGAGCAGAAGAGGGTATTTTGAAATGTTTGGTCACATGGAGAGAATGAATGAGGAAAGATTGACAAAGGGGATATATATGTCAAAGATGGCGGGACCGAGGAGAAGTAGGAGATCAAATTGGAGGTGAAAGGCAGAAGTGAAAAGGATTTTGAGTGATCGGGGCCTGAACATACATGAGGGTGAAAGGTGTGCAAGGAATAGAGTGAATTGGAACGATGTGGTATACCGGGGTCGATGTGCTGTCAATGGATTGAACCAGGACATGTGAAGCGTCTGGGGTAAACCATGGAAAGTTTTTTGGGCCTGGATGTAGAAAGGGAGCTGTGGTTTTGGTGCATTATACATGACAGCTAGAGACTGAGTGTGAACAAAAGTAGCCTTTGTTGTCTTTTCCTAGCACTACCTCGTGCGCATGCGGCCTGGGGGAGGGCAACGGGAATGAACAAAGGCAACAAGTATGAATTATATACATGTGTACATATGTATATGTCTGTATGTACATATATGTATACGTTGAAATGTATAGGTATGTATATGTGCATGTGTGGACATGTATGTATATGCATATGTATGTGGGTGGGTTGGGTCATTCTTTTGTCTGTTTCCTTGCGCTACCTCGCTAACACAGGAGACAGCGACAAAGTATAATAAAAATAAAATGATATTTTATTATACTTTGTTGCTGTCTCCTATGTTAGCGAGGTAGCGCTATGTTACCTCGCTAACATAGGAGACAGCAACAAAGTATAATAAAATATCATTTTTTTTCATTATACTTTGTCACTGTATCCCGTGTTAGCGAGGTAGTGCAAGGAAACAGACAAAAGAATGGCCCAACCCACCCACATACACATTTGTATACATACACATCCATACACACACATATACATACCTATACATCTCAAGGTATACATATATATGTACACAGACACAGACATATACATATATACACATGTACATAATTCAATTGTTGAATGTGTTTGATGATAGAGTGGCAGATATAGGGTGTTTTGGTCGAGGTGGTGTGCAAAGTGAGAGGGTTAGGGAAAATGATTTGGTAAACAGAGAAGAGGTAGTAAAAGCTTTACGGAAGAAGAAAGCCGGCAAGGCAGCAGGTTTGGATGGTATTGCAGTGGAATTTATTATAAAAAAGGGGGTGAATGTATTGTTGACTGGTTGGTAAGGTTATTTAATGTATGTATGACTCATGGTGAGGTGCCTGAGGATTGGCGGAATGCGTGCATAGTGCCATTGTACAAAGGCAGAGGGGATAAGAGTGAGTGCTCAAATTACAGAGGTATAAGTTTGTTGAGTATTCCTGGTAAATTATATGGGAGGGTATTGATTGAGAGGGTGAAGGCATGTTCAGAGCATCAGATTGGGGAAGAGCAGTGTGGTTTCAGAAGTGGTAGAGGATGTGTGGATCAGGTGTTTGCTTTGAAGAATGTATGTGAGAAATACTTAGAAAAGCAAATGGATTTGTATGTAGCATTTTCGGATCTGGAAAAGACATATGATAGAGTTGATAGAGATGCTCTGTGGAAGGTATTAAGAATATATGGTGTGGGAGGCAAGTTGTTAGAAGCGGTGAAAAGTTTTTATCGAGGATGTAAGGCATGTGTACGTGTAGGAAGAGAGGAAAGTGATTGCTTCTCAGTGAATGTAGGTTTGCGGCAGGGGTGTGTGATATCTCCATGGTTGTTTAATTTGTTTATGGATGGGGTTGTTAGGGAGGTGAATGCAAGAGTTTTGGAAAGAGGGGCAAGTATGAAGTCTGTTGGGGATGAGAGAGCTTGGGAAGTGAGTCAGTTGTTGTTCGCTGATGATACAGCGCTGGTGGCTGATTCATGTGAGAAACTGCAGAAGCTGGTGACTGAGTTTGGTAAAGTGTGTGAAAAAAGAAAGTTAAGAGTAAATGTGAATAAGAGCAAGGTTATTAGGTACAGTAAGGTTGAGGGTCAAGTCAATTGGGAGGTAAGTTTGAATGGAGAAAAACTGGAGGAAGTAAAGTGTTTTAGATATCTGGGAGTGGATCTGGCAGCGGATGGAACCATGGAAGCGGAAGTGAATCATAGGGTGGGGGAGGGGGCGAAAATCGTGGGAGCCTTGAAGAATGTGTGGAAGTCGAGAACATTATCTCGGAAAGCAAAAATGGGTATGTTTGAAGGAATAGTGGTTCCAACAATGTTGTATGGTTGCAAGGCGTGGGCTATGGATAGAGTTGTGCGCAGGAGGGTGGATGTACTGGAAATGAGATGTTTGAGGACATTGTGTGGTGTGAGGTGGTTTCATCGAGTAAGTAATGTAAGGGTAAGAGAGATGTGTGGAAATAAAAAGAGCGTGGTTGAGAGAGCAGAAGAGGGTGTTTTGAAATGGTTTGGGCACATGGAGAGAATGAGTGAGGAAAGATTGACCAAGAGGATATATGTGTCGGAGGTGGAGGGAACGAGGAGAAGTGGGAGACCAAATTGGAGGTGGAAAGATGGAGTGAAAAAGATTTTGTGTGATCGGGGCCTGAACATGCAGGAGGGTGAAAGGAGGGCAAGGAATAGAGTGAATTGGATCGATGTGGTATACCGGGGTTGACGATCACTCAAAATCTTTTTCACTCCATCTTTCCATCTCCAATTTGATCTCCCACTTCTCCTCGTTCCCTCCACCTCTGACACATATATCCTCTTTGTCAATCTTTCCTCACTCACTCTTTCCATGTGACAAAACCATTTCAAAACACCCTCTTCTGCTCTCTCAACCACACTCTTTTTATTACCACACATCTCTCTTACCCTTTCATTACTTAATCAAACCACCTCACACCACATATTGTCCTCAAACTTCTCATTTCCAGCACATCCATCCTCCTCTGCACAACTCTATTTATAGCCCATGCCTCGCAACATACAACATTGTTGAACCACTATTCCTTCAAACATACCCATTTTTGCTTTCTGAGATAACTTTCTCGACTTCCACACATTTTTCAACGCTACCAGAAATTTTGCCCTCTCCCCCACCCTACGATTCACTTCCGCTTCAATGGTTCCATCCGCTGCCGAATCCACTCCCAGATATCTAAAACACTTCACTTCCTCCAGCCTTTCTCCATTCAAACTTAACTCACAATTGACTTGTCCCTCAACCCTACTGTACCTAATAACCTTGCTCTTATTCACATTTACTCTCAGCTTTCTTCTTTCACACACTTTATCAAAATCAGTCACCAACTTCTGCAGTTTCTTACCCGAATCTGCCACCAGCGCTGTATCATCAGCAAACAACAACTGACTCACTTCCCAAGCTCTCTCATCCACAACAGACTGCATACTTGCCCCTCTCTACAAAACTCTAGTATTCACCTCCCTAACAACCCCATCCATAAACAAATTAAACAACCACAGAGACACCATGCACCCCTGCCACAAACCAACATTCACTGAGAACCAATCACTTTCCTCTCTTCCTACACGTACATATGCCTTACATCCTCGATAAAAACTTTTCACTGCTTCTAACAACTTACCTCCCACACTACATATTCCTAATACCTTCCACAGAGCATCTCTATCAACTCTATCATATGCCTTCTCCAGATCCAGAAATGCAACATACAAATCCATTTGCTTTTCTAAGTATTTCTCACATACATTTTTCAAAGCAAATACCTGATCCACACATCCTCAACCGCTTCTGAAACCACACTGCTCTTCCCCAATCTGATGATGTGCATGCCTTCACCCTCTCAACCAATACCCTCCCATATGATTTACCAGGAATACTCAACAAACTTATACCTCTGTAATTTGAACACTCACTCTTATCCCCTTTGCTTTTGTACAATGGCACTATGCAAGCATTCCACCAGTCCTCAGGCACCCCACCACGAGTCACACGCACTAAATATCCTCACCAACCAGTCAACAATACAGTCATCCCCTTTTGTAATAAATTCCACTGCAATACCATCCAAACCTGCTGCCTTGCCGGCTTTCATCTTCTGCAAAGCTTTTACTACCTCTTCTCTGTTTACCAAATCATTCTCCCTAAACCTCTCACTTTGCACACCACCTCAACCAAAACACCCTATATCTGCCACTCTATTATCAAACACATTCAACAAACCTTCAAAATACTCACTCCATCACCTCACATCACCACTACTTGAAATCACCTCCCCATTAGCCCCCTTCACTGATGTTCCCATTTGTTCCCTTGTCTTACGCACTTTATTTACCTCCTTCCAAAACATGTTTTTATTCTCCCTAAAATCTAATGATACTCTCTCACCCCAACTCTCATTTGCCCTCTTTTTCGCCTCTTGCACCTTTCTCTTGACCTCCTGCCTCTTTCTTTTATACATCTCCCAGTCATTTGCATTTCTTCCCTGCAAAAATCGTCCAAATGCCTCTCTCTTCTCTTTCACTAATAATTTTCTTCTTCATTCCACCACTCACTACCCTTTTTAATCTGCCCACCTCCCACGCTTCTCATGCCACAAGCATCCCTTGCGCAAGCCATCACTGCTTCCCTAAATACATCCCATTCCTCCCCCAATCCCCTTAACTCCTTTGTTCTCACCTTTTTCCATTCTGTGCTGTCTCTCCTGGTACTTCCTCACACAAGTCTCCTTCCCAAGTTCACTTACTCTCACCACTCTCTTCACCCCAACATTCTCTCTTCTTTTCTGAAAACCTCTACAAATCTTCACCTTCGCCTCAACAAGATAATGATCAGACATCCCTCCAGTTGCACCTCTCAGCACATTAAATCCAAAAGTCTCTCTTTTGCGCGCCTATCAATCAACACGTAATCCAATAACGCTCTCTGGCCATCCCTCCTACTTACATAAAAAAAATATATAATTACTTCTTAATGGTACGAAAAATATGGTATTTTTTCTACACCATTTCAACATCATTTTTTGTTGACTACTAAACATCTTTTAAAAATCAACAGAGCTTAACAAAAGGTTTTGAGTGAACCAGACTGAACTGGCTCCAGCACATGCCTAGTAGGAGTGGTTGATAAATATTATGTAAATGTGTGCCAAAATGGCCAGGAAAAGCAAGGCTTGCCTCTGTTTGTGGTGGAAGGTAATGAACCTGCATTTTTTGGTTGTAAATGGTTGTCAGAAATGCAGACCAGGTGAAAAGATATTCACTTTTTTTTTGTTTTAGGAAATAATTGAAATTCTTAGCAGTATGAAGTGTTACTTAGAATAGAATTAGGCACTGTCAAAGGTGTTAAAGCTAAACTTGAGTTGAGAAGGAAGTTAAGCCAAATGATAATTAGGTAATGTCAAAGGTGTTAACAATGATGTTAGAATTAAGGAGGAAATCAGCGTCTTAGGTTTTTCAGACTTAAACCTGTACCCTATGCTGTTACAGAGATTCCACAAGAGAAGAGTTAAACAGACTTGTAAATGCTGGGGTGCTTATACACGTTAGGAAGGCTAATGATGATATCAAAATTTGTGATCATAAGCTAATTCAGAGAAGATGTAGAAATTTCGAACCCTACCATGATAAGACTGATGAATTGTTTAGCAAGTTAAATGGAGGGTAAAAGTTTACAAACAAGACCTTTCTCTGGTATACCAACCAGCTGTTGTTCAAAAGACAGCTTTTGACTATAAATACCCATCTAGGATTGCAGGATGAGTTTTAGGAGCTCCAGCTGTTTTTCAGTTTGTAATGGATAAAGTAGAATGTTCGCTGTTGATACAGCGCTGGTGGCTGATTCATGTGAGAAACTGCAGAAGCTGGTGACTGAGTTTGGTAAAGTGTGTGGAAGAAGAAAGTTAAGAGTAAATGTGAATAAGAGCAAGGTTATTAGGTACAGTAGGGTTGAGGGTCAAGTCAATTGGGAGGTGAGTTTGAATGGAGAAAAACTGGAGGAAGTAAAGTGTTTTAGATATCTGGGAGTGGATCTGTCAGCGGATGGAACCATGGAAGCGGAAGTGGATCATAGGGTGGGGGAGGGGGCGAAAATTTTGGGAGCCTTGAAAAATGTGTGGAAGTCGAGAACATTATCTCGGAAAGCAAAAATGGGTATGTTTGAAGGAATAGTGGTTCCAACAATGTTGTATGGTTGCGAGGCGTGGGCTATGGATAGAGATGTGCGCAGGAGGATGGATGTGCTGGAAATGAGATGTTTGAGGACAATGTGTGGTGTGAGGTGGTTTGATCGAGTAAGTAACGTAAGGGTAAGAGAGATGTGTGGAAATAAAAAGAGCGTGGTTGAGAGAGCAGAAGAGGGTGTTTTGAAATGGTTTGGGCACATGGAGAGAATGAGTGAGGAAAGATTGACCAAGAGGATATATGTGTCGGAGGTGGAGGGAACGAGGAGAAGAGGGAGACCAAATTGGAGGTGGAAAGATGGAGTGAAAAAGATTTTGTGTGATCGGGGTCTGAACATGCAGGAGGGTGAAAGGAGGGCAAGGAATAGAGTGAATTGGAGCGATGTGGTATACAGGGGTTGACGTGCTGTCAGTGGATTGAGTCGGGGCATGTGAAGCGTCTGGGGTAAACCATGGAAAGCTGTGTAGGTATGTATATTTGCGTGTGTGGACGTGTGTATGTACATGTGTATGGGGGGGGGGGTTGGGCCATTTCTTTCGTCTGTTTCCTTGCGCTACCTCGCAAACGCGGGAGACAGCGACAAAGTATATAAAAAAAAAAAAAAAAAAAAAATGTTATTTAGATGGTTAATAATGAGGTTTGTGTAGTTACTACAATTATATCTCCTTTTTATATCCTGTCTTACTTATACACTTTTAAAGGCCTCTTATCACCACATAATTAGACTTGAGCATTATTACATGATCACTTCTTCCAATAGGTGTAATGTACATAATGTTCTCAATATCCATCATTGTATGGGTGAGGATAAGGTCTAGTAATGATGGTGTATCAAATCCTCTCATCATAGTATTCTCTGTGACATGCTGATAAAGGAAATTTTCCTGTATACACTCTAAAAACTTGTGTCAGCATGACTCCCTAGCACCATGAAAATCCAAATTTTCCACCAGTCAGGCTTTTATAATTGAAATCCCCCATTATCAGTAGTTTACCATCTCTAAGAAGTTAGTGCTTCACTGCTTCATTACCATCATGGTTGTTCCCTCATTGTTATCATTGTGTTTTTGTTCCAGGTCATTGCAGTTCTGTAGAGGATTACATACTAATAACAACACTATGTTCTTCTTCACTATAGTTACTATTCCCATTATGTATTGTCTGAAGGATTGTCCTCCACTATTTCTTGCAACTTCGTATTTTCTTTTATTAAGAAGGCTAATCCTCTCCCCCCTTTACCTTCTCTTTCCCTTCTTGCTGTCATGTACCCCTCTGGACAGAAAAGGTGAGAGTTTATCTCTTTGGTAGGCTTATCTTCCATGACTCCAGTTTTATCAGGTGCACTGTCCCATATACAATGCTTAAATTCCATTTCTTTACCACTAACTATTAACCCATCAACATCTGAATCCATTATTTTCAGTCTGACATCACCATCTCCTAATGCTCCTGCCTTCTCTGCAGTCTAGCAGAGCTGCTCCATCCTCTTGCCATGTGTGGCATCTCCAGTATTTTGTCTTTGCTTATCTTCCTCTCTTCCTTTGATTTGTCATGCTTGATAAATATCCAACTGAATTCCACCATGCCTGTAAGATTCTTTGCTTTTATAAATACTTCCTGAGTTGATGATTCCAAGTCAAATGTAACCATAAGTGGTCACCCCATAAAGTCTTTGTTATAACTTATTCTTCTTTCCTTTGTCAATGAAGTCACTTCTGGCAGTCCTAGCAGTCCCATACCCTCCAGCACATATTTTAATACACATTTCCTCCTTATCTTGTATGACCTTCCATTCCAAAAATATTCATTAATTTAAGTCTAGCAACCTCTTGCTTTACTAATATTTCTAATTTTGGTGCGACCCACTTTTCAGCTAGATCTTCAGTGTGGTAGTGTCAACCTCTGTGTCTAAAACTTTCTCAGTAATCGCTCTTTTGGTCTGCAAGCACTGGTCCTGTATTCTCTTTACTTTTATAAATTTTCCATCAACTACCCCATATATTTCTTTCACTGCTCTGTCTCTAACCATGCTTATTACTTTTTCAACCTCCTCACTCAATTTCCGATGTATCTCTGTTTGTTTCACCCTAGGCCTGTGTTCTGACATGTGGAAATTGTCAGAAATAAAGCCAATTGCCAAAATCTTATTTCCATAAGTGTTTAATGATTTTAGACCTATTAACATCAAATACGAAATGTCTTGAAGACATAATGAGAAACTATTTGTGTAATAGCAAGATGACTTCAGAGATCCACTGCGGTTTGCATATTGTAAAAACAGGAGTGTGCAGGATGTAAGTTTGACCTTTATGAATGAGATTAGCAAGCATTTAGACAGACATAACACAAGCAAGAATCTTAAACAGGTGCACCCCACAGATGCATCATGTCACCCACTTTATTCAGTTGGTATACTGTTGACTGTAGAGGTGTTTTTAGCATCTGCACTATTTTAAAATATGCTGATGATACAGTAATCATAAGAAAATTTTTAAATGATAATTGTAATGATTATATGGCACAAGTTAGTTGCTTTGTTGAGTGGTGTAAAACAAATTATTTGCACTTGAATGAAAAGAAAACTAAGGACATGATAATAGATTTTACGACAAAAAACATGTACCAGACTTAATTACAACTGAAGATGAAAATGTGGAAAGAGTAAGAGTGAGTTAGTACAAGTATCTAGGCTTTATCATAGGTGACCAGTTAAAAGTCGGTGCAAATATTGATATGGTGTATCAGAAACGTAAACAAAGATTGCACTTTGTACATATCTTAAACGTCTACATATAGAAAACACAATAATTCATCTTTTTAATAAGTCAATCATAGAATCAATTATATGTTTTTCAATCACCACCTGGTATGGCAAGCTAGTAAGTAAAGATAAAAATTAACTTGACAAAGTTGTTAAGAAAGCTAGGAAATTGGGTGCAAACCCTAAAACACTAGATATGCTGTATCAGGAATGTGAAATGAAGCAGGTGAAGATCATGCAAGATGCAACCCATCCTCTACACCAATACTATGTATTTTCAAGGTTAGGAAGAAGACTGTCTCTGCCTATACAGCACACTGATTGATTCAGAAAATCATTTGTACCAAAAAGCATTCTTCTGTTTAAACATCTAAAGATGCCATAACTCCTCTGTGATATAGCTTCTGAGTGCAATAGATGATTCCCTATGTGGTATTTCATGAGGTACTTTTATGTGATATTTTATAATTCTTATACATTTTAACCATGAATTGAGCTTCTTACCATAATGAATTTCATGTTGTATCATGTATGCAATTTGACAATAAAGACATCTTATTTCATCTTACTTCCGAATTTTCTTGTTATTTTCTATGTCCTCTACGTTCATTGGCCTGTTTGTGTGTTTTTGTCCTTTCCTATATTTCAAAGCCTCCTGGTAATAATCTTTGCAATTTCTTGACCAATATTGTCAATAAATTTTCCTCTCATTGCACAGCCTTTATTCGATCTAGAAAAAAACATTAGACTTTGCCTTATTTATATTGGCTTTATCTTCTTTCTTTTGATTTGGTATCTCCTTGAACCCCTCTTTTAAAATTTGTTTTCATTCCTCTCTAATATTGTGACAACCTTCATGGTTCTTGAAAAGCTTAATCAGTTTTATTAACTCTAGGGAGCTGTTGTTTCGGTGCATTGACAACTAGAGACTGAGTATGAATGAAGGTGGCCTTTGCTGTCTTTTCCTAGTGCTACCTCGTGCACATTCGAGGGGAGGGGGCTGTTATTTCATGTGTGGCGGGGTGGCGACAGGAATGAATAAGGGCAGACAGTATGAATTATGTACATGTGTATATATGTATATGTCTGTGTGTATGTATATGTATACGTTGAGATGTGTAGGTATGTATATGTGCTTGTGTGGATGCGTATGTATATACATGTGCATGTGGGTGGGTTGGGCCATTCTTTTGTGTTTCCTTGCGCTACCTCGCTAATGCGGGAGACAGCGACAAAGTATAATGAATAAATAAATAAATATTAACTCTAGCTATGTTATCCTCTGATCTTGCTCCTTCACAATTTCCCATAGCATCCCTAAATAATATTTGGTATGTGGTATTTTCATGTTTTCATAGCTAGCCTTTTTTTCCCCTCTCATCTCATGTTTTCTATTCACTAATGCTGTTTTGAACAACTGGTTTTGGTGTATTCATGTAACTAAACCCATACTATTCATTTCTGGTTTAGGCAATGCTAGAGGTCTTAAATTATCCCCTAAAATTTTACTAATAGCAGTTATTGAAGATGACTGGAGTAAATCAACCTACAGCCTGAGGGCAACTTAAATGTCCAAGTGCCAGGGTGTTGCCTTCTGGTTACACTAGAAATAAAACATTCATATCCTTTTCGTAAACTGCTTTTTCACACAGTGACTTACTGCACCTGTTCACTTCACAGTGTTATCCACTCATTCTCTTACAAACTTGGTCTCGTTAAAAGGAGAAAGATAAGAGAAGGAAAAGATCTTGATTAACTCAAGTTGGCAACACACCTTCATTAGATTTGAACCTGGGAAGCTTCTACTCTCAATCCTCATTTAACCTCATAAGATTTGGCATTCTCTTACTGAACATCTAATCCATGTACTACTTGAAGACCCATTATACTTTACTCCTTCTCCTTACTTGTACCTATTAAGTAAACTTCATTAGCTGAAGATCCTCCAAAATTATGAATAAAATAGGATGGATCACTGCTTAGACCTCTTTCTACAACCATTGTGTAAATAACTGCTATTAAACATGACAGCCAGAGAATGGATGTGAACAAATAAGGCCTGTTATTCATCTGTTCCTGGCACTACATTACTAATACAGGAAATGGTGAACAAGTATAAAAGAAAAAAATATCATCTTGAGCTCATGGAAGAACTATGGAGAAACACATCCATAAGAGAAGTAAATGTGGGTAGGTTCAGAAATATAACTGATGCAATTTTCTTTGGGGGCCTCTTCATACTGATCAGTAATAAAAATTCCATTCTGTAATTTCAAATTTTGTAAATAATATAAAAAACATACACACAATCATAGAAAAACGGAAAATTTTTCAGGCCAATGGTAATTATGCTCCTTATGCTTGTCAATGTGAGTAAACTCGTTAGAAAAATAAACACAGAAGCTCTAAGGTTTTGACTGCATTTCAAGCCATTTTCAAGGGTACAATGTCAGTATTAACAAGAGAATATATACAAATCAGGAAGGAAGCAAGGAACAGGTGATCTACAAGAATGGAAAGGTTGATCAGAACAGTAATGTGACCCATCCCATTACTTAGCAAAAGATGTCAGGTCACCTAATGCTTTCTTAATTTACCTATATTTAATCAGAGATTTCATTAAAATATTATCTTATTCATACATTCCTTCATTCATGTTTCTGATACTGTTAACTTTGGTCATAAAGGACATAATTATAAGCCTTTCTGTAAGTTTCAAACAAAGGTTAACAATTTTTGACTCCCCCGATTAACAGGATATGAATAACTTTGCATGTGTTTGAATATTGTATTTGATACCAAAGCAGTCCTTACAGAATATCTATGCTGCTGAATCATCTTTAATGATTTACCCATTTGGCCAATATAAATCTTAAGATTACAGATTACATTCTGTATGGTGTTTTCTTGTTTGAAAACTACACTGAAATCAATTTGCTTCAAAATAGTTTTAAAAGATGAAAATTACTTGGGATAGGGTAGAACAAAAATTATTTTGTTTTTGAATGTCTTCCTTCTCATTACAATAGTAGGTCTTCCTTGTTCTTTGGATGTCTTTTTTTTCTCATGTTAGCTGAGATGGCATAGGCAAATGAAGCCATAATCAAGGCCATCTCATTAATGCCATGTATATATATTTTTTCCCCATATTTGATCATATAGTTTCTTGTGTTTGTGAAGTAGTACCAGGAACAGAAGAAGAAAGGCCACATCCACTCATATCTGTTCTCATGCTGTTATGTGTAATGCACTGAAACCACAGTTCCCCACCCACAACCAGGCCCCATGTCATGTGAAGCATCTGGAGTACACCATAGAATGCAAAGCATACATATATTTTGTCAAAAACCCCTAGGGGTGGATGAACAGCTGGGTTGATTGTTTACTGACTGCCACAACTAGGATCTGAACCTATGTCCTTGACCTTAGGGAGCCCATGAATGCATTATGGTCAGGAACAATAACACTACACCACGTTAGTCCATATTTGTCAATACCTTCGCAGGATAACCAAGTCTTCTTGAATATCATAAATACAATCATTTCTTCATTAAAAATTCAGGACTGCAAATTCTTCAGGCCCTAAGAAACATACCCATAAAAGTAGAAATCTTAACAAAGTCGTGATGGTTCAAGAAATGATGAAATAATGCATCAACTTGAGTAGGGTGCCATGAAACCCCCCCCCCCCCCCCCCCCCCCCCCCCCAAGTTATCTAATCATCAAAGTGTCTAAAAAAAGCTAATGAACTACTGACATACTCTTCCCTTTTGAAAGTTATAGAGGGAACCAAGTTGTGAAGTTTCTCAAAATTTTCTACAATCTTCACTGGGAGGCCACACACATAATATCATCATGGTAAGTATCATCATGGTAAACTGAAGGTACAGATTTGGGAAACAAACCTAGTTACAAAGGATATCATAAATGAATTTGAAATAACATGAGAGGGAATTACCAATTACACATCCAAATATCTGTTTGTAAAATTTCCATTAACTTTGAAGACATTGTCCATAATACATTACAAATGCTCCCAACATATGTCCAAGTTCTGTTCCAACCAACTGGTCGTATCTCAAAATGGACATAAGTCAGACATATGTCAGCTTGGCATACAGAATTTGTATACCTGTACAGCATTCTTTTATCCTACTCAATTTCTATCGTGATTATCTCATTTTATATTAACCAGCATGAAAATTCATGTGAGAAACTGCAGAAGCTGGTGACTGAGTTTGGTAAAGTGTGTGGAAGAAGAAAGTTAAGAGTAAATGTGAATAAGAGCAAGGTTATTAGGTACAGTAGGGTTGAGGGTCAAGTCAATTGGGAGGTGAGTTTGAATGGAGAAAAACTGGAGGAAGTGAAGTGTTTTAGATATCTGGGAGTGGATCTGTCAGCGGATGGAACCATGGAAGCGGAAGTGGATCATAGGGTGGGGGAGGGGGCGAAAATTTTGGGAGCCTTGAAAAATGTGTGGAAGTCGAGAACATTATCTCGGAAAGCAAAAATGGGTATGTTTGAAGGAATAGTGGTTCCAACAATGTTGTATGGTTGCGAGGCGTGGGCTATGGATAGAGTTGTGCGCAGGAGGATGGATGTGCTGGAAATGAGATGTTTGAGGACAATGTGTGGTGTGAGGTGGTTTGATCGAGTAAGTAACGTAAGGGTAAGAGAGATGTGTGGAAATAAAAAGAGCGTGGTTGAGAGAGCAGAAGAGGGTGTTTTGAAATGGTTTGGGCACATGGAGAGAATGAGTGAGGAAAGATTGACCAAGAGGATATATGTGTCGGAGGTGGAGGGAACGAGGAGAAGAGGGAGACCAAATTGGAGGTGGAAAGATGGAGTGAAAAAGATTTTGTGTGATCGGGGCCTGAACATGCAGGAGGGTGAAAGGAGGGCAAGGAATAGAGTGAATTGGAGCGATGTGGTATACAGGGTTTGACGTGCTGTCAGTGGATTGAATCAAGGCATGTGAAGCGTCTGGGGTAAACCATGGAAAGCTGTGTAGGTATGTATATTTGCGTGTGTGGACGTGTGTATGTACATGTGTATGGGGGGGGGGGGGGGTTGGGCCATTTCTTTCGTCTATTTCCTTGCGCTACCTCGCAAACGCGGGAGACAGCGACAAAGTATAAAAAAAAAAAAAAAAAAAAAAAAAAAAAAAAAAAATGAAAATTCATGCTCACTGAATGGTAACTGAGAGCGAGTACTGACAAAGATGCTGATGTGCACAATGCCAGGATCGTCTGACATTCACTATTGTATGCGTGCAGCCGTTAGCACTGACAGACATACGAACAAGTGTAATTTTCAAAGTGTAATTTTCAAAGTTACATTTTTTCCAATCATATGTAAGGATGGTCATAAGTCGCACAGTTGTGGAGCATCTGTATTCTATAAATGTAATTTATACAGCTCCCCCTTAATGTAAATCAACAAATCATGTACTGGAGGTTTCATGAAAAGAGAACATCAAAACTAATAAGTGAACAAGGATTACTGCTGTGGTCTTTCAGATGGATTAACAAGATCTCAGTGTTTTTTCACATGAGATTTTGAAATGGTACCAGCTAAGAGAGCTAACAATTTACTTAGATATTTGAAATTTTTGTAGCTAAGTACATCAACCAAGCTAATTACATGGCACAGGCGATGACCCTGTTCATGGGTTTTCACTAAACCATACATGAAGGGCAATCCAGGACTGACAGTTGAATATTATTTTATCAGTTCAGGTTTGTCAATAATACAAAATATTCTTTCAGAGGAAAAAAAAAAAAAAATACTTTAAGTTTTTATTCAGTAACCCCTTAATACAATTTATAAAAAACTTCCATATCAATGATTTATATTCTGGCAGTAGAATTGCATTTCCTGACATGTGTTTCTACTGAAATTACTTAGCTCTTTATAGTTACTACAGTTGTATCTCATCTCTGGCTGTAGTTTTCTCTGATTTTCTTTTATTTAACATCATTTAACCACATGCTCAAATTCATGCATTATATGATTACTTTTCCAAGTGGGATTTCATATCTAATATTTTCTACTTCCATCTTGTTATACATAAAGAAAAGATCCAGTATAGAGGATGTACCATCCCATCTGACTCTAGTGTGCTCAATGACATGCTGATACAGGTAATTTTCTTGTACACAGTCTAAGAATTTGCATTTTTACATACCAGTAAATCTAAGTGTTCCTTCTATTTTCTTTCTAAAATCAAAATTCTCCATTATTAGAACATTACGATCACTGAGAAATACTGTATGATGTTTTGCTGCCTCCTGTACCTTTCTCGATGGGCTTTCATTAGTCTTGTTGATCAATTGTTCTAATTAATTTAATCTCTTTAGAGTACTGTAAACTGCCAAAACTTTTATGTAAGATTTTCCAACTGTCAGTTTTCCCATTATCTATTGTTTTAATGGGCCATACACCATTATTTCTTGAAACTTTAATTTGTCTCTATGAAGACCAGTTCCCTTCCTCCTTTGCCTTATCTTTTGTTTTTGCTATCTTACATCCTTTGGAACGATTTCATCTCTTTGGCAAGCACCGCCATAACAGCTCTGACAGTATTTGGTTTAGTTTCCCCATCTGATCTTTAAACTTCAGTTATTTTTATCTGGGACACATGGTGGAATTATCCAAAGGTTGATTTTTGGAATTTGCCTATTATTCCCAAAGAGAGCAGGGTGTTGTCGTAACCCTTGCTCACCGGTTGATTTATGAAAGGATTAGTTTCATTATTTAATGTTTTATCTATTCATGCAGCTTGGGACCCCTGAAGCAATGGCCTGAGCTGTCACTCCTCACCTTACCATCAGTAACAAAACAGACATCACCTTCAGCAAGTTACAACACTTGGGCAAAATCTTCAAAAGTGAAGGAAAAATGAAACCATTAAGAATGAAACAGTAAAAAAGGTTATATTCCTGATTAAATATATACATGGGAAATTAAGTGTAATAATTAAGACTGCATGTGCCAGAATATAAATGTAAATTTCATGTCTTGTTTATACTTCTATGTTGTAAAATCTGCAAATTCTCATCCTGACTCTATCATTCAGTCTCTGTAAGTACCACCACTTGTAATTGTTCATATTTTTAATTTCAAGTCTATAAATCACCTCTATATAATATGCAAATATATTAATTTTTTTTATAATTACCCTAAGACCCAGGTCCTTTCTAAAGGCTAATGCAGCCCAAGGCTGTGCTACTTCCAGTTGCAGGGAAATGTTGACTCCTTTGGAGTGAAAAATTCTTTGACAAGACTGTAGTCTCAATGATACAGCCCGCCAAAGGTGTCTTTTCTTTCACATTGTCACTTCAAGCAGGAAGAGTCTGGTAACACCTAATCATTTATTTATGATTATCCCAGACCCAATTTCTGTGAAAGTCCTGGTGTTTACCAGGACCTTTCTAAAGGTTCCTGCTGCCCTGGGTTATGCTACTTCCACTAGCAGGGAAATGTGGATTCGTATGGAGAGAAAAGTTCTTTGCGGAGATTTTTATCCCTGTGGTACAGCCTCACCAAAGGTTACTTTGAACTCATGGTGTAGCTTTGAGGAGATGGAATTTTAGATACGTAAGAACAGAAAGGACTCCAGGGGTAAACACAAACACATATGATGTAAACATTTCACTAGTACACACAAAGAGTCTAACCCTAGTCCAGCTATGTGGCAGCCAGGAAGCCAAACCCCCACTCCACAATGGGCTTATAACAATATCTCCTCTGTACCCATTCTATAATTCATGGATCTCATGATGCCTCACACATCCTTACAAGATGAAAATATTGCCACCCACACTCTGGACATGGAAAGAAGGCTTTTTAATCAACTCCCAAGGCATTACAGTAATGTGTATATCTCAAAAATGTAATGTACATGCTATTTGATGTAGACTATTTACCACTACACTTGAAGAGTCAAACCCTATATGTGGCAGCCATATAGCCTAAGCCCCCTCCATGATAAGCTTAAAGCAGTATCTCCATAACCATCCTATGATTCATGGATCTCATGATGCCTCACTTATCCTTACGAGATGGAAATGCTGCTTCTCACACTGGACTAGGAAAGAGGACATTTTAATTGACTCAGAAGGTACTATAGTAATGTGTATATATCTCAATAATGTAATATACACATGGTATTTGATGTAGACTATTTACTGCTACACCATGAGAACCGAACCCCAGTCCAGTGGTGTGGCTAGTAACCTCTACTCTGCACAAGCCCTAATATATGATCTCTGATGACTGAACCGATTGTGGAAGCCTGCAGCAACAGAACCTGTTATCTCGATAGCAACACTAGCCAATTCCACCCCAAATTCACGCCTGCACCCTTTCTATACCAAAGTATGCCCTCGTTGACCCATAATTGTAGGCGCACTCAGTGTAACCTCCAGAAGTCATCATCCTCTGACCACCTTCTCACCTCATCCTCATCAAGCTCTCTTTCTAGAAGCCTCCCCACAGTCACCATCTCACTTGCCTCTACCTGTCTCTTTTGCAGTTCCTTGTGTGTCCAGAGCCCAATGGTCAGATCACACTCTACACTCCTGTTCTACCCACATGACCATGTACTCTTCATCGCTATCCTCCTCCTCCACCTAACAGATCCCAGAGAGCTCATCTGCTTATTGTTTTCCTGCCCAGTCTTATACTTGAGAGTAGAATCAAGTTGTTCAAGTTCCACACACCATCTACTCACCACTACTCTCAGTTTAGCTGTCTGCAGGTGACTCCGAGGAATGTTATCTAAGAACAAAGTAGTGCCAGCCCACTGAAGAACCTTTGATTTGTCTACCAACATCCATTTCAATGTTAGCATCTCTAACATCCTCGAACTGTAATTTGGGATGTTACTCTCATATCTCATGTGACCACGACATGCAAAGCAAGGTCACAATTCTGTTTACTCCCTGGTCCAACACTGCTACATCAGCTACCTTTTTCTTTTTTTTAGAATTGTCAATTATTAGTAGTACGGTGAGGGATGGCAAAATACTGAGATTCTAGGCTATGTAAAGTTAGTGAAATGAGTTTTTAACAGGAAACTTGTACATCAACAAGAGGAAGGTAACAGATCAGAATGTGGACAGCACAGTAAGAAGTAGGAAGAGATCATCAATAATTAAGCTTACAAAAGTGGTTCGATCTCATGCCGCGGACACACCGTCCACAGCGGCCAGATGGACGGGAGTGGCAGACTTAACCCATCGAGATGTCCAACCCACCTTCGGGAACTGGTACCCACCATGTTGATATCGGGGTCACGACCAGATCCCGCCTACCACCGACACAAACGCGGCGCCACCCATGTCAGCCCGGGGGCCGACATCAGATGGACGGGCAGGCTACCCGATTCTGACCTGGACTCTTGGACCACATCCTGTAAAGGGAATGAGTCCAGATTAGGGCTTTCACGGAACATACCTCGAGGTCCCGGTATGAAGGCCCTAACTCCCTGAGGGTACATGCGCTCTCCTAACTCCATTTCCCACGCTAGTTCAGAGTAGTTAACTTGACCCACATAGTCTTTCCCAGTCATTTCCCATACTCCTTGCAAGACTTCCAGGGTACTGTAGTACCTGCACTTGTTCTCGTGTGCAGGCCAGGGCGCAACGCCATCTGCAGAGGTCTGAGTACTTATTATCACGGTCTCTGACCCTTTGGAAGCAAGAATGTCAGGCTTCTTAAGCGACCCTGCAAAGGGGATACAAGGCTTACAAACCATATCGTATCCCTTCTGTCTCAATCGGCCGGCCACGAAATTGCTGATGCTATAGTGGCGCTTTACCCTTCCCCCATGGGTACGTAGGCATGACTGAATAATGTGCCCAAGCGTACTGGGCTGGTGACGTGTCACAGAGGCCGGAGTTGTCGGCTCGGCCTCTAGCAACCCTGGCGGGCGTGGGCAGCACCGCAACACTCACTTGGATGGCCTTAATGTATTCACCGCCCGTGAGAAGACGAGTTCCACTGGTAACCAATCTGTTAACCTGTGGTACGGCAGGAGGCTGACTAGGTTCACGTGCCACTGCCTGGATCACAGGGTTTGACGAGGTAAGCAATTTTTCGAACCTCGCTTGTTTCCGCAGTCGGACTGTCGATACAAAGTCGGGAATGCCCAGTCCACCATCGCCTGTTGCCGAGTAGAAGTACGCACAGGGTACATCGGCAGGCCAACGAAGCCAGCGGAGAACCGCCATCCGCACCTGAGCGCCAGGTGCGTTTTGTATACAAGACTTCACTCAACACCAGGCGGTGCATGAGATTGGGCACGGGATGATTAATGAGGATCGCAATCCTCTGCTGAGGTTTTAGAGGGGCCCTGGTGATGGTGGTTAACCCCTCTTCTAGCAAGGAACCGTAGGATCCTCTCCTGCCTCCGGCTCCAACAAGAATGCCGAGGTACTTGTAATCGTCCTCAGCGTCCATGATGCCTATATATCGTTGGCCAAAACTTGGAATGTTCGGTTTTTGTTGGCAGACCAAGTTTTGTGCTTGCCATCGATCTCCATGCTGAGGGGTCCGACACCTGAAAGCCACCCACCGCGAGACTTTCTGCCATAATATTGATGCTCCTCTGCAGACTACGTCGGCGTCTACGCTACTAGGACCAGGTCATTGTCAAACGCCAATACTGACACCCTCTGGTCCCCAGCCCCCACACCCGATTTCTTCACCCTCACAATTGCCTCGTCAATCAAAGGCTGAAAAAAATGGTCCATGGGGGTTCACCTTGCTTGACTCCACGAGTCTTATTCATCCTTCTCTTTGACCTCTCCTCGCTGCCTTCGATACGAGTGAGGGTTCGGTTGTATATCGACAATACGAATACTCTGACTGGGCCTGGGATCCCCTTCCCCGACATGGCCCGCTCGATAGTGCTATGAATAACACTTGAATGCGTTTGCCATGTCGAGGAATGCCAGGTGCACAGCGTGGGACTGTGACCGCGTACGACTGATAATCGCATCCAGAATCGAGAGGTTCTCAAGGCATTCACCCACGGGGAAGAATGCCTTTTGAGTTGGCTTGTGTTGTATGGTGAGCACGTGGGCGGTCGGGGTCAGAGAGGTCACACTTGGTGTGCAAACGCTTGCCTCTCGCTCACAGGCCCCCTTGTTCTCAAGCACTAACCAATCACAGTTGAGATTAGGGGTGTGTCCGGGCGAGGTCAGCCTCCCATTCGCCTATTTCTTGTTCTCAACCAATCAGAACTAGCCCATGTATAGTTATCATACTAAGAAGGGTTGTGTTGAGGCCAGTCAATCTTGTCTCAACCTTGAAGCCACCTCGTGATGTAACTGAAGCTAACCCTTCTCTCACTGATAGGGGGAGCTGCAAGAGTGGCAATAAGTCTGTAGGTGAGGATCCGTTTCGGGGGAATTACAACGCGTTCTGGTCTAAGGGCTATGTCGTTAGCTGAGGAGCAAGAAGGGTGATTGTACTGTATGATTGTGGTACGCTGCAGTCTCTGATGTTAGAGAGTTTTGGTGCCAGTGGGAGAGTCTGAAAAGCAAGTCTTTTTAGATGGGCTGTGGAGCCTCAAGGCAGCTCCACTAACTGATGTGTGGAAACAGATCTCTCCAGGGGACCTGCTCTTGTGGGGATTGTGGATAAGTTGCCTGTCTCGGGAGTGGAGTTTGTGTTAGGCAGTGACGAAGCGGGAGAAAAAAAAGAGTCCAGTGCTGGTGTTGTCCGTGAGACCGGCAGAGTCCACGGAGACAGCAACTTTAGCAACGTTGAGGTACAAGATGTATCCCCAGTGTGCGCAGTTACCAGGCCATGACAGCTAGTAAGGCAAGCTGTGCGCACGAGGCGGAAGTTGAGACGGAGAGAGTAAGAACACCCTCTGGGTATGAAACCGGTGAGGTGGAGCTGTGTGATACCTTTGCTGGTCTGGAATCCCAACAACGATCCGTGGCTGAGGCTGATGATTTGTCTCGCCAGAATCTGAAGAGGATACAGAAGGTTGAACAGAATTTGAGAAAATGTGCAAGTCGACTAGAGAATTTGCTGACAGTTATTATATTCGGGACGGGTTGCCAATGAGGAAATGGTTTCCGGTGTCGTGTAATTGGGAAGACGAAGAGTGGCAGGCAGTCCACCAAGTTGTGATGCCACGTCCCAACAGAAGGGAAATTTTGAAGCTTGCACATGACTCGAGCTTCGCAGGTCACTTAGGGGTGAGACAAGACCCTGGACCGAGTGTGGCAGAATGTGTACTGGCCTGGTGTCTGCTGGGATGTCGCTCAGTATGTAGTGTCATACATGTCAAGTGATGGGGAAGCCTAATCAAAAGCTTAAGGTTGCTCCCTTGGTTCCTATTCCCCCATTTGAAGCTCCGTTTGACCGTGTAATAGTTGACATTGCGGCCCCTTGTCAAAAAATTCATCTGGCAACTGTTACATTTTAGATATTATCAGTGTGGCCACGAGATATTCCAAAGCGATACCTTTAAGGAGCATGAATGCAAGAGCTGTTGTCCAGGAACTGCTTACCTTCTTCACAAAGTTTGGACTACCCAGAGAGTTGCAATCTGATCAGGGGTGCAATTTTATGTCCAGGACTTTTCAATAAACACTGAAAGAGCTGGGTATTGGTAAGATTACTTCCACCGCTTACCACCCTCAGAGTCAGGGCGCATTGGAACGTTACCATTCCACACAAATCCATGCTGAAGAATTATTGTGCCAACAACACTTAGTGACTGAGATAAGGGACTGCCATTCCTTTTGTTTCCCACCAGAGAAGTGCCAAATGAGGCTCCAGGTTTCTCCCCTTTTGAGCTGATGTTTGCCAACGAGGTGCGAAGGCCTCTTAAAGTTACTGAAAAATGTATGGCTGAACAAGAGAGAGTTAGACTGTTAGACTCCGTCAGAGACTTAAAAAGAGAGACTCCAGAAATGCTGGGAAGCAGATCGGGAGAATTTGAGAGACCCAGGAACGAATGAAGTGCTGCCTAGGACAAACGGTCACGATTGAAGGGTTTTGAGACGGGTGACAAGGTGTTGCTTCTATTACCTCAACCAGGACAACCACTTGCAGCCCGTTTTCAGGGGCTATACACCATAATTAGGAGGGTAAGAGACTTAAATTACCTCGTCTCGACTCCTGACAGTAAAGGGCGTAGAGATTATGCCCCACCATCAAGAATAAACCATAGTTGAATCGTGATTCTCAATTTCGTATCACGCAACACAGGTAACGCTAAAGGAATGAAATTAAATACAGGGATTACAACTTCTTATATCAAGAGAAACACATAATACAAAAAGAAATGCATTATTTTATAGGGAATAAACAGTGTTATTATTATCATAATACAGATAAGTTTTCAAACCAAGAGATTAAGTAAATAAGAATGCTCGTACACCCTACACATGGGTGCAATATATGTAAGCTAAGGTAACAATGAAAGAAATGCAATACAATACAACAAAGCACAATACAATACAACACAGCGCAGTGGCTACATACAAAGGAGGGGGGGGGTTATGAGAAATTTACATCGATTACCTCCCTGGGCACCGGCGGATGAGGGAATGTCCTAAACACAGCCCTGAGGCACTTCTTAGATGGATAGCCATACAAGGGTCGGTTCTGACGTATTGCGAACAAGAAATAAGCGAATAAGACGAAGACCTCGCATGGACGCACACCCCATCTCGATTGTGATTGGCCAGAGCTTGAGAGCCAGGGGGTCTGGAACGAGAGGTGAGCGTTCGCCCAACAGATAAGACTTCTATGACCTGACCGCCCGCGTGCTCACATACAACACAATCTAACATACACACACACCGGACAACACATATACATACATACACACACACACACACACACACATATATATATATATATATATATATATATATATATATATATATATATATATATATATATATATATATATATATATTAATGCTTGCCTTCATCCATTCCTAGCATTACCCAGCACCACAGGAAACAGCATTGCCACTCCCTGCTCCAACGAGGTAGCGCCACGAAAACGGACAAAAAAAGGCCACATTCGTTCACACTGTCTCTACCTATCATGTCTAATACACCAAAACCACAGCTTCCTATCCACATCCAGGCCCCGCAGGCTTTTCCACGGTTTACCCCAGATGTTTCACTATTCCTGGTTCGACCCATAGTGTGGCCTATTGTGAAGTCCTTTTCCTTCTACTCTTTTAAGTTGGCTCACTTTGCTTAAAGAAATTATATGAAACAGTTTCGAGATTAACATTAAAAAGCTGATACATTTGTGAACTCATAATTTTTGTATAAGTCAGAGATAGAATCTATGAATTCATTTCGATGTGTTTGTTTCACTATTAATTAATCTATTCAATTTGGCACCGGTAAAGTTGACATTAGTTATAATCATTTTAAGTGTAATTGATGAATGGCCAGACATAAGATCATCAACATCATAAATGTAGGTTGCACATGACAAATTAAGGCCAATAAAACCATCAACGATTCCTTCACAGATGTGTGTCGGTCGTTTCTTTCTGATGATTTGAAGGTCATGAGAGCATGTAAGGAGTGGGATTAAGTCTCCTGCCACCCAAATTCTTGTGGTGAGCACCGAGGTCTCAAATTAATACAGCAGGTTCACTATGAACTAAGTTAGTTATATCTGTGCAGTCATGGACGTTGGCAAGAGCAAATATATGTAGTGTACTGAGTGTAGATCTGTGACATGTACTTTGATATCATATGGTATTAGAATCTGTCAGGCTTTAGTAAAGAGAGAGGTACGTGAGACAGTGACTGTTTTACATACATAAGTGTTGGCTGATCTAGGATTACTGCATTTGCAATGGGGTAATTTACATGTGATTTATCAAAAGGTGTTCGAAATTCTTGCAGACATATGACATTATTGTCCTCCATGACAACCTCTCGATGCCCAGAATATCTTTTTTCTCTTGGAGATAATGTTCTAGCTGAGTACTCATGTGTCAGTATGCTTCTTTTCCTTTAAATTGGTTGAACATTCCTGATGTTTTCATGTTGAAGAAGAACTGCAGAGTCTTGGAAGTTATCATGGCAGTTTTGTATAGATGTGCATGGTCATCTGGAGGACTATCTGTATGCCTTCAATAACACTGCTAGTTAGTTCTTCAACTAGTCATTTATCATGCTCCAGGGTGACGATTCTGGGCACTGGTCGTGAAGTGAAATTCACTTCCTGGATATTTCTACCACATATGTCACCCACTCATATTCAGCCTCCTTGCCTGTGTCTTGACAGAAATTTCTGTCTCACTTTTTTTTTGCACTGAACTAGGGACCTTGAAGGAATGTTCATCATCCACCATAAGGGTTGCTGGTGCATTTGAATGTGATTACCTCAATCAAGGTATCTGTCCTCTGTTTCTTAAAAGGAGACATCTCTGCCATGTTCACTCAGTGCCCTGCCTAACAAAGGAGAAAAGCTTTCTGCACATTCAGCCATTGTTCATGGATGAACTGAAAACAGAGAGCAACCCTTTGAGACAACATAGGGAAGCAGGGAGGGAGGGTGCAATTTGCAGTTGACAATGGGGTCAAGTATGATCAATGCAGGTGTCAGCTCGGATGTGGTACAGCTTGTCATTCACTACATGGGAGGCGAGAATGTTATTGTGGAGAGCAAAAATGGGTATGTTTGTGTGGAGGAGAGTGGATGTGTTGGAAATGAAATGTTTGAGGACAATATGTGGTGTGAGGTGGTTTGATTGAGTAAGAAATGAAAGGGTGAGAGAGATGTTTGGTAATAAAGAGAGTGTGGTTGAGAGAACGGAAGAGGGTGTAATGAAATGGTTTGGTCACATGAAGAGAATTAGTGAGGAAAGATTGACAAAGAGGATATATGTGTCAGAGGTGGAGGGAACGAGGAGAAGTGGGAGATCAAACTGGAGGTGGAAGGATGAAGTGAACAAGATTTTGAGCGACGGGGCCTAAACATACAGGAGGATGAAAGACATGCAAGGGACAGAGTGAATTGGAACGATGTGATATACTGGGGTCGACGTGCTGTCAATGGATTGAACCAGGGCATGTGAAAAGCGTCTGAGGTAAACCAGGAAAGTTTTGTGGGGCCTGGATGTGGAAAAGGAGCTTGTGGTTTCAGTGCATTATACATGACAGCTAGAGACTGAATGTGAACGATTGTGGCCTAGTTTTCTTTTCCTAGCACTACCACGCACGCGTGCAGGGGAGGGGGGTGCCATTTCATGTGTGGCAGGTTGGCGACAGGAATGGATGAAAGCAGGAAGTACAGATATATACATGTGTATATATGTATATGTCTGTGTAAGTATATGTATGTATACCTTGAAATGTATCGGTATGTATATGTGTATGTGTGAGTGTTTATGTATATACATGTGTATGTGGGTGGGTTGGGCCATTTTTTCGTCTGTTTAATTGCGCTACCTCGCTAACGCCAGAGATAGCGACTAAGTACAATAATATATATATAATTAAACAATGTTTCCGTAATGATGTATGAAAATAGATTTTAGAATTCTTATGATTTTTTTTAAGGTAATTATGGTTTCTTTGTTTCGTTAGTTTCCTTGGACCAAAGGCAGTACACAAGTAAAATTTATAACAGCCTTCCCTGGGCTGTTATGTTAACACTGCCATGTAACTCTCAGTGTACAAAGGTTACTGTTATTTTAGATCACATGCTTAATGCAACTTTTATGTTATCATGCTTCCTTGTGCTTCCAATGTTAAGGATAATGTGCTTTGAATAAAAAATAAATGTTTTGTGTAATTTTGTGATTTATTTACACTAAACCCATCAAGAAGACTCCAACAAGGTATGATGATATGATGAAATTATATCATTACACTATCCAAAATCGATGATTCTTAAATTTATTCAATTTTTATTTGACAAATGTCTTTGGGTGTACTGCAAGATATGCATATAATTTTCTGCAAGTATATTTCCCTTGTAAACATTTCAGCCATTCTTCACATTTTAAAATGTAAGTTTCTTTTCTTCTTTCTGTCATACGTTTGCAATTTCCCATGTGAGTGAGGTAACACCATGACTAAATGAAGAAAAATACTCATTCTCTCGATAACATATGTCATGCACCAATACCACAACCCCTATCCACAACCAAGACCAACAGACCTTTCTGTTGTTTCCTCCGGCTGCTTTACATGCTTTGGATTAGCCCATTAGCAGCACAATGTCCCCTGTGTACCAATTCACTCCCAGTTCACTCTTTCATGCATGCCTTTCACCTTCCTGCATGTTTAAGGGCCTAAGCACTCAAAATCTTATTCACTCCATCCTTCCATCTCCCAAATTCAGCTGCCCCATTTTCCTTGTCCCTTCCCCTCATTTATTTTTTCCACGTGTCCAAACCCCCTTCATCTCTCTCAGCCACACTCTTCTTATTACCACAAATCTCTTTTAGCCTATCATTGATTACTCAATCAATCCTCTACACCACAAATTGTCCTCAAACAATTATTTTTTTTTATACATTCACTGTCTTCTGTACATTCTCATACGTAGCCCACGACTCCCATTCATTCAACACAGTTGGAAACTACTACACCTTTAAACATACCTATCTCCACCCTCCCAGGTAGTGATCTCTCCACACATTCCTTGATGCCCCTAAAACCTTTGTCTCCTAAGCCACCATATGATTCACCTCAGCCTCCTAGGTTCCATTTGCTTCCAAGTCCACTTCCAGGTATCTAAAACACTTCACTTCCTACCTGTTTTTTCCATTCAAACTCACACCTCAACAAATCTCTTTGCATTGCTAAACCTAATAACCTTGTTCTTATTCACACTTACTTTCAACTTTCTCCTTTCACACACTCTTCCAAACTCAGACACCAACTTCCACAGTTTTTCACTCGAATCTACCACCAGCACCGTGTCATCAGGAAACAGTAATTGATTCACCTCTTTGGCACCCCCTAATCCCCAACAGACTGCATAACTGTCCCATCTCACCAACTCTAGTTAGGTAGTCATAATTATAAACCACCACCTTTCCAGTGAAATTACATGTAACTGTTATTGCTATGAAACCTTGATACATCACTGTTTCTCTGTAACTGGAAATCATTGCCTAAGAATGCTGTTTAAATGTACAATAATAAAAAAGATATGTATATTTTTCTATTTCAAATATTATACTTAGTCGCTGTCTCCTGCGTTAGTGAGGTAGCGCAAGGAAACAGATGAAAGAATGGCCCAACCCACCCAAATAACACATGCATATACATAAACACCCACATACGCACATGTACATACCTATACATTTCAATGTATATATACATATACATACACAGACATGTACATATATACACTTGTACATATTCATACTTGCTGCCTTTATCCATTCCTATCGACACCCCAACACAAATTAAAAACCACACACACACACCCCTCATGCGCGCGCAACAAAGGCCACATTCGTTCACACTCAGTCTCTAGCCATCATGTATAATGCACCGAAACCACAGCTCCCTTCTACTTCCAGGCCCCACAAAACTTTCCATGGTTTACCCCAGAGGCTTCACATGTCCAGGTTCAATCCATTGACAGCACGTCGGCCCTTCCAATTCACTCTATTCCTCGTACGTCTCTCACTCTTCTGCATGTTCAGGCCCCGATCACTCAAAATCTTTTTCACTCCATCTTTCCACCCCAATTTGGTCTCCCACTTCTCCTAGTTCCCCCACCTCTGACACATATATCCTCCCTGTCAATCTTTCCTCACTCATTCTCTCCATGAGACCAAACCACTTCAAAACACCCTCCCCTGCTCTTTCAACCACACTCTTTCTATTATAACACACCTCTCTTACCCCCTCATTACTCACTCGATCAAACCACCTCACACTACATATTGTCCTCTGACATACCACTTCCAACACATCCACCCTCCTCTGCACAACTCCACCTATAGCCCACGCCTCGCAACCACATAACATTGTTGGAACCACTATTCCTTCAAACATACCCATTTTTGCTTTCCGAGATAATGCTCTCACTTTCCACACATTTTTCAACGCTCCCAAAACTTTCGCCCCCTCCCCCACCCTATGATTCACTTCCTCTTCTATGGTTCCATCCGCTGCCAAATCCACCTCCAGATAACTAAAACACTTCACTTCCTCCAGTTTTTTTCCATTCAAACTGACCTCCCCACTGACTTGTTCCCAACCCTACTGTACCAAATATCATTGCCTTGCTCTCTCAGCTTTCTTCTTTCACACACTTTACCAAACTCAGTCACCAGCTTCTGCAGTTTCACACCTGACTCAGCCACCAGCGCTGTATCATCAGCAAACAACAACTTACTTCCTGAGCTCTCTCTCATCCACAACAGATTGCACACTTGCCCCTCTCCAAAACTTGCATTCACCTCCCTGACAACCCCATCCATAAACAAATTAAACAACCATGGAGACATCACACACCCCTGCCGCAAACCGACATTCACTGAGAACCATTCACTTTCCTCTCTTCCTCGTTGTACACATGCCTTACATCCTCGATAAAAACTTGTCACTGCTTCTAACAACTTGCCTCCCACACCATATATTCTTAATACCTTCCACAGAGCATCTCTATCAACAGTATCATATGCCTTCTCCAGATCCATAAATGCTACATACAAATCCATTTGCTTTTCTAAGTATTTCTCACATACATTCTTCAAAGCAAACACCTGATCCACACATCCTCCACCACTTCCGAAACCACACTGCTCCTCCCCAATCTGATGCTCTGTACATGCCTTCACCCTCTCAATCAATACCCTTCCATATAATTTCCCAGGAATACTCAACAAACTTACACCTCTGTAATTTGAGTACCCACCTTCATCCCCCCTGCCCTTGTACAATGGCACTATGCATGCACTCCACCAATCCTCAGGCACCTCACCATGAGTCATACATACATTAAATAACATTACCAACCAGTCAACAACATAGTCACCCCCTTTTTTAATATATTCCACTGCAATACCATCCAAACCCGCTGCCTTGCCGGCTTTCATCTTTCGCAAAGCTTTTACTACCTCTTCTCTGTTTACCAAATCATTCTCCCTAACCCTCTCACTTCGCACACCAACTCGACCAAAACACCACATATCAGCCACTCCATCATCAAACACACCCGACAAACCTTCAAAATACTCAGTCCATCTCGCATCACCACTACCTGATACCACCTCCCCATTAGCCCCATTCACTGATGTTCCCATTTGTTCTCTTGTCTTACGCATTTCATTTACCTCCTACCAAATCACCTTTTTACTCTCCCTAAAATTTAATGATACTCTCACCCCAACTCTCATTTGCCCTCTTTTTCACCTCTTGCACCTTTCTCTTGACCTCCTGCCTCTTTCTTTTATACATCTCCCAGTCATTTGCACTATTTCCCTGCAAAAATCGTCCAAATGCCTCACTCTTTTCTTTCACTAATAATCTTACTTCTTCATCCCACCACTCAATACCCTTTCTAATCTGCCCACCTCCCACGCTTCTCATGCCACAAGCATCTTTTGCGCAAGCCACCACTGCTTCCCTAAAAACATCCCATTCCTCCCCCACTCCCCTTACGTCCTTTGCTCTCACCTTTTTCCATTCTGCACTCAGTCTCTCCTGGTACTTCCTCACACAAGTCTCCTTCCCAAGCTCACTTACTCCCGCCATTCTCTTTACCCCAACATTCTCTCTTCTTTTCTGAAAATCTCTACAAATCTTCACCTTCGCCTCCACAAGATAATAATGAGACATCCCTCCAGTTGCATCTCTCAGCACATTAACATCCAAAAGTCTCTTTCGCGCGCCTATCAATTAACACGTAATCCAATAACGCTCTCTGGTCATCTCTCCCACTTACATACGTATACTTACCTATATCTCTCTTTTTAAACCAGGTATTCCCAATCACCAGTCCTTTTTCAGCACATAAATCTACAAGCTCTTCACCATTTCCATTTACAACACTGAACACCCCATGTACACCAATTATTCCCTCAACTGCCACATTACTTACCTTTGCATTCAAATCACCCATCACTATAACCCGGTCTCGTACATCAAAACTACTAACACACTCACTCAGCTGCTCCCAAAACACTTGCCTCTCATGATCTTTCTTCTCATGCCCAGGGGCATATGCACCAATAATCACCCATCTCTCTCCATCCACTTTCAGTTTTACCCATATCAATCTAGTTTACTTTCTTACACTCTATCACATACTCCCACAACTCCTGTTTCAGGAGTAGTGCTCCTCCTTCCCTTGCTCTCGTCCTTTCACTAACCCCTGACTTTACTCCCAAAACATTCCCAAACCACTCTTCCCCTTTACCCTTGAGCTTCGTTTCATTCAGAGCCAAAACATCGAGGTTCCTTTCCTCAAACATACTGCCTATCTCTCCTTTTTTCTCATCTTGGTTACATCCACACACATTTAGACACCCCAATCTGAGCTTTCGAGAATGATGAGCACTCCCCGCGTGATTCCTTCTGTTTCCCCTTTTAGAAAATTAGAATACAAGGAGGGGAGGGTTTCTGGCCCCCCGCTCCCGTCCCCTTTAGTCGCCTTCTACGACACGTGAGGAATGCGTGGGAAGTATTCTTTCTCCCCTATCCCCAGTGATAAACATATATATATATATATATATATATATATATATATATATATATATATATATATATATATATATATATAGGCAAGGGAGAAAAAATTCTACCTCCGTGTTTCCCACGTATCGTAGAAGGAAACTAAAGGATATGCAAACTGGGGGTTGGAAACCCTCCCCTTCCTGTATTTCAATTTCTAAAAGAGGAAACAGGAGCCAAACATGGAGTGGTCAGCCTCCTCGAAGGCCTAGATTAGGGTGTCTGAATGAGTGTGGATGTAAGCAAAATGAGAAGAGTGGAGATATAGAGAGTATGTTTGAGGAAAGAAACCCAGATCCTCTAGCTCTGAGTGAAACAAAGCTCAAGGGTAGAGAAGAAGAATGGGTTTGAAATGTCTTGGGAGTAAATTCAGGGGTCAGTCAAAGGACAAGAGCTAAGGAAGAAGTAGCACTAATATAGAAGCAAGAGTTGTGGGAGTGTGTGATAGAGTGTAAGAAAGTAAATTCTACATTAATGTGGGTAAAACTGAGTGTCTGGCGATTACTGGTGCTTATGTACTTGGCCATGGGAAGAAATCATGAAAGGCAAGCGTTCTGGGAGTAGTTAAGTAAGCGTTTCAGCAGTTTTGGTTCACGAGACCAGGTACTTAGTAATGGGTGATTTCAATGCGAGGGTAAGTAATGTGGCAGTTGAGTGTATAATTGGTTCGCATGTGGTATTCAGTACTATAAATGGAAATGGTGAAGAGCTTGTGGAGTAGTGTGCAGAAAAAAAGACTGGCGATTGGAAAATACCTGGTTTAAAAAGATAAGATATACACAAGTATACTTATGTGAGTAGGAGAGATGGTCAACGGGCATCATTACACTGCGTATTAATTGACTTTTGGATGTAAACGTGTTGAAAGGGGCAGCTGGCGGGATGTCTGATCACTATCTTGTGGAGGCGGTGAAGATTTGTAGATTAAAAAAGAAAAAAGAGGAAACTGTCGGGAGTAGAGAGTGGTGAGAGTAAGTGAACTTGGAAAGGAGACTTGTGTGAAGAAATATCAGGAGAGATTAAATGTAGAATGGCAAAAGGTGAGAGAGAGCAAATGAAGTGGGGGGAGTGGGTGAGGAATGCGAGGTATTTGTGGAATGAGTGTCTAGACGACAGGTTAAAAAATCAACTGGATAAAGATATCCTGCTTATCCTGGCTTAAATAAGGTTTCTATAACGGATTATCACGCACCAGCTTTAGTATTCCTCACCAGTAAAGATATTAATAGACTTAAAAAGAGAAAAAAATTCACTTGGCTGTTCCATGACCACTATAGTACTGAAAATGCGGGAATAACCAGGTACACCCAGCGGTGAGGATATAGAACACTGGGAATCAATCTCACGACAGGGCTGCAGCCTCTGTGTGGTGATCTAGATCATAACGTCTCAACGGCAATGTTCAAGCCTATATACCACACAACAAGTGAATCTGCATGAACTCAACTAACAACTCCTCACGTAATATTTGGATTACATCAAGTTGTACAATATTGGGCATCAACAGCATTTCCCACCGCCCAGGAAGAATAAACCCCATTGACATCACCTATAATACTCCTCTAAGAAACTAATTACTCTCAATTTTCGCCTTTGGCGCCGATACAACAGGTGCTTTTGAATACAACCAGAGAATCCAGACTGAAAACAACATAACAGTATCTACACTGACGGCTCTCAACTCTACAATACGGGGACTGGATGTGCTGCCATTGCGACCTACCCTAACAGTAATATATTAAGAGAGAAAAACCAGAGTAACTATAGGGGACTCCCATATAAAGTGAACTTTTCATCATATTCCTATAACAGTCTCCTATAGAAACTGTTCATCATACTCCGATCTTGAGCTTGCAAAAGCCACCACAGCAAAAGCCATCACATAGTACAACTGTTTCTTTATCCTTACTACCTACCCAAAATTATATTCATCCTGTTATTAGAATGTAACGCATATGCATCTGCGAACATTACAGGTAGAGATTCAAATTAAACAATTATGGATTCTTTCTCAAATGGGTCTCCGAGAACAATGATAAACTTGTACTTTAACCGAATGCGCAAATAAAAACGCTGTTAAAATATCAGGTTTTCAAGTAAAAGTCTTAAAACTATAATTAGGATTTTTTTTTCAAGGAAATGCGTGAGTGGAAATATGCACTATCATATCCATTTTCCACCACACGTATGGAGAAAGGAACAAAATAGTAGACTTCTAGATGCCAATAACAGGAATTTCGGCCTATCTGAAGAACTAGGCTATCTAGGTTCGCGTGATACTGGCGTTTTCGCCTAACTGAAGAACTTCGTTCTATAATGCTGTTTAGGCTTTCAGTGCTATTGGGGTTTTGGCCTATAGGAAATAAGCGCTAACTGTGTTTTGGCTCAAGTTCTATCAGCGGTCTGGCCTATAGGCTCTAAGTGCTATTAACATTTTATCCTAACTGGAGATAATTAATATTGGCGCTTTGGCCTATCTGAAGATGTCAATCATGTGAATTGTAAAGTTTGTGACCAGAGATATGGACATTCACTATAACGCTGCGTCTTACTGAAATTCTGCTACTGTATCCTCTTTTCATCTAACAGACAGATATACTGTAAAATTTTCAAGTTATACAATGAACCAACGTTATGGTATATGTCATTATCTACCCACTAGGGTCTGACAAAGACAAGGCCGGTTGCAACCTCTTGCACTCATGTAAACTAGCCGATAACAGAGGGAAAAAAAAGAAAAAGTCACCAGTGTCATTTCGTTTCGCTTTACGCTGGGACAAGTTGCAACACTATCAAGTCACAACAGGATATACACATTGGCCCTGCTTGAGTTCCCACTTCCCCACTGACTAAGATAGGTAAGCAACATTTGTGAGAAACTAACAGAGATGGTGCTGAAGCCAGAGAAATTCCTTTGGATAAGGACAACTTACTGAACCAGTTCAAGAAAGGGAATTGAACTCGAGCAACCAGGCCTACTTAGCATGCATGAATCCTCAAGTTGATGATCGATTTCCGAGGTAAAGTCGCCATCGGAAGCAATGCTAAGAACATCGTATTTCCATGATAGCTGCCACGCTTACTCCATAATCACAATGTTATATAAAGTTTGTTGGATTTCGTAAACGAATCAGCTTTTTCTTTTTTACGATTAAAAGAAATTCCCCAATAGGTGAAACCCTATCGAATACCAATTTAGACATAACAATATTCATATATATATATATATATATATATATATATATATTCATATGCTTTACACCACTTCAAAGTTCAAGCAGTCACTACTCAGTAAAAAACTACACTCGTACATTACCAGGTACGTCAATTTTTGGAGGAAAGGAATCGGATTTAAGGCCAACTAGTGAAGCATGTTGGTATCATTTGGTCTTTTAGCAGACTGCATTTATTAATATGGACCTTAGCGAAACGAAGTTGAGCCGAGTAATAGCTGAGATGACCTATACTGTGGTTCATACCCTCTGGGTCTAACATAACCTACAATCACTTGTATTATGATCATCAAACACCCTCCGGACTATAACGAAGTTTTATCTTACCGAAAATCAATAAACAAGTTAAGAAATAATTATGTCACCTACCTTCCGCCGCTGGGCTGGTGCAGGGCCTGAAGTATGCTGATCACTTTGCAAACTTTTCAAGTAATTACACTAGACTCAGGTACCGTATGTAATTCCTGAGGGATTGATTGTATTTTTGACATTTCCATTTATAATATATTTCAAAATTCGTCAACAATCACAAGTTGCAATAATTACAGATTCTTTACAAGTTTTTCATAATCAAAATTTTCTGGGCTTCATTTTCACTTTCCACTATTTCCACCGTTGCAGACCATGTGTCATTGCTAAGATGAATGACACGTGACTACCGTCAAGGCGACACGTGAATGCAGCCACGAATGAATGACACATGAGTACCGTCAAGGCGACACGTGCATGCAGCCATGAATGAATGACACGTGAGCACAGTCATTGTGTGACGATACCTATGTCGAGCAGGGACCATTTTCACACATTTACAGTTTCCCAACTTGATCAAGCGAGTTCCCAATATATTCACGGGATTTTCATTGAACATACTGTTGTATTACTTTTGAAATAAATATCTACGGTATTTTCACGCACTTTTCAAAAGATTTTCTTCAACCACTTGCGCCATGATTTTCCCGTGGTTTCCTCTTGTTTGCACACACTGCGGTACACAATGCTGCATTTTACAGACATCAGAGTTAAAAAAAAACATGATCACATCGGTGCTCACGTTATCCTTTGATATACTTTAGCCCGTTAATCACCAAGAATAAGTAACGCATCGGACACATAACAGTTACACTATCCGATATAAACGTTTCGCAACTCCTCCCTGCCGACGCCAGGGGGGAACTGACTGCCCAGACCTGGGTTTGGGTGTGGGGTTGGGGGGGGGGGGGTGGAGCTACGATGGAACTGGTAGTTTGGTTGCTTTGGTAAAGCTGACGTATAGTAATGAAATTTACGCCTAGTATTTTGGTTATTGTCGTAAACTAATTCAAACATTACAAATAGGTGGTATTTCTTATTCTACTATATATCATTAACGGTTTAAGCTTTTACTGATATAAGCTCCTAGACGGAGCAAAAGAGTGGGGGGCGGGGCACGGCCATTTGCCTACCTAACGGACTCAAAATAACGGAGAAAGCAAAGGAAAATTTACTGACTCCCTAACATCTATTTTTTGCTTGATGTCCTGTCAATCTTTATAAATTTCACACATTGTACCATAACGTATTATAAATATATATATAAGAGCGTAACGGAAATTTTGTTAAGGGGGTACGAGGGAGAGTGGAGGCCGCAACATCGAACTAATAACCTCAATTAATTCTCTTACGTTGCGTCTTTCAGGAAGAAATTGCATGATACACTAGTATCCGATATCATTTTCTTTTTTCTTTTTTTACTCTTGTGGAGAGACTTTTGTACAACTGGATGAAGAGCCGTCAGCTATCAACGTCATTCAGTTGATTTAAAGTCTTTGTCATCAGGTCTTCCTCTTCCCCCAAGATGGCCGGCTGTGTGGCCTTCATCAACCTTTGTAGCTCAGCTCTTATGATTCAGGTACCATCATCTTTGCTCTGGACTTACTCAAACATATCTTCCGGTCCTTTTGGTACGGTAAGCAGATCTAAGAGCCATGATCCAGCTTCAGCGTAGAATAATATGTTGAGGATAACTCACCAAACATTTCCTTACCCATATTCTTGAATGAGATTCTGATATCAGGAAACACAGTTTACTTTCACATTTCATCTGATGTAAAACGCTTTCGCACGTCAACTTCTCATAGGCAGTGCCACGGGAACTGAGTGTAAACACAGCTGTTTTTTGAGCCCAGTTCGTAGGCTGACGGACTAACAGACTTACCTGTCTGCATCAATGTCATCAAGAAACTCTTGTGTTTAGGAACTTACCTGTGTTTGCTAAAGAAAAGGGAACGGCTTGGAGACTCGCCACACTTGCCTGGGTACAGGCGAATTGGGGAATCCCTTGCCAAAGTGTCGGACAATTTGATGTACCGATTCACGCTTGGAAACCGCTTTGCATGTGATTGGATTATTGTGTTGTGACAGTCAACATCGCGCCAATGGAAAGTTAATCATATCGCCTAATGAATTACCATGGAGGATTAAATGAAAGAAAATATTGGACAAAGTTTTTTCATCATCTCCAGTTATCAGTGACAAGTCCCAGGTAAGAAGTGAAGACGAGGGGGTGAGAAATTCTAGCTAGGATAAAAGATATATTTGACGTGTAGGTTAAGGAGGGCGGTTTGAAAAATGAATTGAATCTCTCTTAATGAGAATCATAGAGACATTGCATGATGAATATTTGAACTTGTTTTTTTGTGTTTACTACTGAAAGGAAATAAGCAGAATAAATGACGTCCTTGATATAAGGCTGTAACGTGCATACCTGTCCTCTCCTGTACTAGCGAAGGAAAACTACTGAACCTTGCCATCGTGCAAAATGAAGTCATGAGAATAATTCAAGTATGTGAGCAGAACAAATGACTGATATTAAGCAAAATGGAACTAAGGATACAGCGCGTTCCACACACGGTTAAGGAAATGAACAAAATTGTGCTTATTGAGAGGGAGGAGTGGAAGTCAGCTTGCACAAGAGGTATAAGGACCTTTGGAGGCGAGGCAAGAAAGGATACATGAAAGGAAATATAGAATTGAAATATATATATATATATATATATATATATATATATATATATATATATATATATATATATATGCTACCTTCACTTTATTAAGATGCAAATACTCATGAAGATATTTTAATGATTCTTGTGAACCAATCACCGCCAGGTCGCTGGTTCACTAGCCGGGCAACCGTTGCCCAGCTCACTCGTTTGCAACGACCAAAGTTACCCTACATTTAGCTACGACTGTGTGCGTCTGTTGTTCACATAAGTCTAACTCGTTAAGTTTTAGAATAAAAAATTCCATTCATTAATAAATTTACAAAATGTTTTGAATTTAAATAGAAAAATAAATAAAAACACTGGGCATTCTGGATGACGACTAACCTGCCGTTACGATCAAACGTCAGTCATGGCCACGCCCCAAGATGGATCAGGTTGGGTCCGCACATCTGTTCCACATTGACCAACCTGTTGTGGGGTGGGATGCACTTGGTGTGTGATGTGTTATATAACCTGGCGATACTCGTTAATTGAACTGACAGATAAAGTTAACACTAACGTGATGTCATTAACAGTGATTTATATGTAAAGTACAACATTGTGATTCGCTGTGTAAAAATGTGAGCTAGTCACGGGAAAATTGTAATAGAAGTGAATAAAGTAATAGATATCCAGCTGCGTTTCAAACAATACAAAAATGTGATGTTGAAAAGAATTAAATGAATGAACAATTTGATTGTAGTTACGTGCCATTCATGCCTGTCCTCAAGTGTCACTCATGACTGTAATCATGGCTACACTCGCTTGTCATTCATGGTTAAGCTTTTATGCCACTTATGACTGCACTCATATTATTCATAGCTGTACTCACACGTCAATCACAGCCGTGCTTCATGTCAAACATTAATTTTGCTGTGGAAAAAGAGTAGAGAGTGAAGCCTAGTCGAAAAAGAGTGGAAAGTGAGAATGAAGTCTAGGAAGTGTAAAGTGTATCTAGGATTCGTAAACAATATGGTGATATAGCAAAAGGTAGTGACTGGTGAACAGCGAGATAGAAAATTCCAATATATCATAATTGGAAATGAATGAAGTACAATACAGCCCTCAGTATTTGTACACAGTACGTGAAGATAGTGTAATTACTTGGAAGATTTGTTAAAGTCATCACTGTCCTGAAAACCCTGTAACTTGTGACTGATGAGCGTCCCAGCCCTACAGCTGACTGGTGGCGGAAGGTAAGTGATGTAATTACTGAGTCATTAGCATGTTTATAGTTTTTATTTAGTAATTACAAGTAGTTCTATTTTTTTGTGTGAGACCCCAGGAGGTTCTGACCGCGGTCATCACTTCGGATATCACTCAGATCACATATTTTTTCAGGTTACGTGCAGACTGAAAGAACAAATACGATCAAAATTCTTCAGCTGATGGCCTAAAATCTGATTCTTCTCTCCCGTCAAAATATGACGTAATGGGTAATGTAAGGTTATGGGTTTTAGACGGATAGTTGAATGGCCGAGAGTTGATGAAGTGGGGTGTAACAAGATTCCTTCATATTCTTTCACGATTAATGAAATTCCATGAGATTCATCCTCTTCTTCTTCAGACAACATTTTATAAACGTGAAAAAAGGCATACGGGTTAAAATGAAATCCTACCAACCTTATAATGATAGTGATGACTAATACTGATGTAGGGATTTTTTTTTTGTTTAATGACGTCAAATGTTGATTTTGGAACTGAGTCCGTACGTTCTCATCATTCCTTCTGGATTGCTTCGTTAATTTCACACGAGATTAACGTGAGAGTTAGCTCATATGATGTATGGTCTTGGTGCTTGAATGCAGTTTTCACTCTTGAACTGGTACCATTATTTGGAGCCCAGACCAGCGAGAAGCGTGGCCCGGGACTCTTTAAAGAAAGCCTAGCCCCACAGACCAGCGCTGGGACATGCTAGTCTCTGATGTTCGTAGAATCTCTTTCTTCACATCCAGCAAAAAATATGCCTTTTTCCCCCTCATCTGTATTTAGTCTAGGTTGTGAGTTGTCTGGTGGCGGTAGCCATGGCCTTCTACAGTCTGCAAGAGTGTGTAACTATTCGTGATAAAAGATTGATAACTGTGGCGTGTAGAGGGAAAGCTGGCATGTATAAATCATTGTGTCAATTACAGAAATGAACTTCATGAATTGGTAGAATAATAGATCTTATTCCACACGTATAACTTCATGAATTACAGTTGTTATCCGAATAAATCAGATACTGACAGCAACCACGAAACATTTGCTCATTGTAAATAGGGTCGAAACTGTTCAGTGTGTTACTTTCATAATATTTTTTTTTCTTTTACAGCACATGGCTATCTTCCATGAAATATTAGTTAGAATTTTGGTGTGTGTGTGTGTGTGGCTTTGCTTTGGAATGTGAAGCATAATTTAATTTTATTTGACGTGTAAAGTTGCCCCAGAGGCCGGGCTGTGTTATCAGGCGATAAGGGCAAAGATGAAGTGACCGGTGCAACCGGAGTTATCTACGGTTGGTTCTTGATTATCATTATGCTGGAGGTGCTGCTGTTCTTACTCTTGCTGTTGTTTCTTGATGCTGCTTCTCTTTCCCATACCGCTGTTACTGTTTCTTTCACCGCTGCTGTTGCTACTGTTCTTGCTCTAGCTGCTGTCACTGTTATTGTCACTGCTGCAGTAATTGTTCTTGCTGCTGTTACTGTTATTGTTACTGATGCTGTTCTTGTTCTTGGTTCTGTGACTGTTGTCACTGCTGCTGTTCTTGTTCTTATTGCATTTACTGTTGTCACTGCTGCTGTTCTTGTTCTCACCACTGATGCTGATTTTGCTACTGTTCCTCTCGCTGTCGGTGCAGCAACTGCTGCTACAGCTTGGAGTGATCACCAGTTGAACGTGACTGGGTGTCAGTTCATTCGTTGAATTCCAGTGTTACCAGCCCAAAGGTTAGGTATCCTCAGCATACTGGTCAAGCCGGTCACACCAAGATGATCACGAGGATTGTACCGCTTGAGTTTATCTGTCTGCGCTCTAGGTGAGGGTATAAAGTTCTCGTTATAGTGACAAGATGAACTTTCGGACTGTATTGGTGATTTAGGAAAACGTGGGGATGACGTTTGAAAATTAGTATTCTCTGCTCCTCTGAATTAGCACTCCTTGCTCCTCTAAATTAGTGCTCCATGCTTCTGTACGCCCACTCACTACACTCTTACTTAACCAAGGCTGCAGGGAAAGGTAAAGGCATCTCTTACAACTGTCGCTCTACCTTTCCATAACTTTTCCATTCTGACGGTACTATAGCTGTTTCTCCCGTAGACAAAGCAACTCTGGTTCCTGTTTCTCCTCTAACTTCACCTTAGATGACTGTAACATTCTTTAACCCCATCCCCTGATGCTCCTCTTACTAATCCTGTGCCCTTTCCCGTAATTTCTTTCCTAACTGTTCGAAAAGCACTTCTCTGTACACGAGTAAGGCATATGATCCTGATGGCATCCATCCGCGTTTCCTGAAAGAGTGTGCCTCTGAGGTAGCACCTGTGCTTGTTCGTCTGTTCCGTTTGCTTTAAAAAACATCTTTTCCCTTTTGTAAGTTTGCGTTGGTGCATCCCATCCCAAAGAAGGGTGACCGTTCTAACCTCTCTGTCTTCAGTTGCTTTGACATTTACCATCTCCAAAGTATCTGAATCCCTCCTCAACTCCCATACCCTCAGACATCTTGAATCCCACAGTCTTCTCTCTGATTGCCAGTATGGCTTCCGTGAGACGAGATCCAAGGGTGATATTCATTCTTATATTACTAATGTCTAGTCGTCATCCTTGAAAGATTTTTGGGAATCTTATATAGTGGACACGATATCTCTGTGGGGTAGAGGAAACCTGGTTAAGTTTAATGCTTCCAACACCCAGTTTCTAACCATCTCTTTCGAAAACTCCTCACAACTTTTCTCTTTCCTTTGACAGCCGGTTTTGTAATTCCACCTCTTGACTCGATGAACCTACTTGGTAATACTGTAACATCAAAAGTCTTGGAAACCTCAGTCCGGAAATAGCCGAGTCTATCTCTTTTAAGAAATTGGGATTACTGTTTAGATGTCGAAATTTCTTTTCTTCCCGAACAGTTGCTCTGTTTATATACAGGGTTGACCCGCCCTTGTATGGAGTACTGCTGTCACATCTAGGGTGGTTCTGGTTCTGCATCCTTACTTGACAAAGTTGAGTCGAAAGCGGTCCGCCTTATAAACTGTCCCAGGCTAACTTCAAGACTTGACCCTCTTACCCTAAGCCGCAATGTTGGTTCACTTTCCCTCTTCTATCGGTATTACTTTGGTTTTTGCTCCCGAGAGCTGGCTTCTTGTGTGCCCCCACCACAAGCGAGACCATGCAATACTCGGCAAGTTGCTGCTTCACTTGATTACTGTGTGGCCGTTGGTAACACAAGGGTGGGCCAGTTTGATAACCGTTTCTTTCACTACCTCGAAGCCTTGGAACTCTCTACCCTTACCTGTCTTTCCCAACAACTATGACCTGGCATATTTCACAGGACACGTTTTTCACTTCCTCTAAAATTCTTAGATATATTCCCTCGTCTCTTCTTTTCCCTTTTCACTATATTTCAATCAAGGCCGTTCTTGATATGGACTTTAGTCCGTGACTGGAGCCTTCAGAGTTAAGAAAAAAAAACAAAACATGCGTTACGACCCTTGGGTATGACGACCTGGCCTTGTCTCGTCACAGGCCAGGTCGTCATACACTGGGTTCGTGCTGTCGTGCTCGGGGATTGACGGAGGTGGCTGCCCGTCTGTTTCACCTGAACCCCGGGGTAAATCTACCTCACTGTCATGAGGGACGGCTGTTGCTTGGGAACTGTGATTGCTAATTGTGTGTTACAGGGATAGAGTTTTACACTCGTGTTGCCCCCGTCTCTCAACGTCGTAGATATGTATCATATCTTTACACACACACACACACACACACACACGGTTGTTCCGTTTATACAAATGACTAAACATCTGGGGTGGTTCTACCAGTGCATTCGTTCATTTGAGAATTGAGTCGAAAGGTTCGATCTCTCACCTCTTCCATGTGTTTCGTTCTGCCTCAAAACAGATAACTCTGGAATAACAGCTTCTGTTAACAGAGATATTTGGGCTAGACACGGATTCCCTTACCATCTGGCTAACAGCTGACGGCCGGAATGATGTACCTACTTTTCCCTTCTTCTCAAGTGGGAAGATACCAACACATAAACATCTATACATATATATTTATAGTAGCAAAATAAACATGGCTATCTCGTAACATAATACAATTTATCTTGATACGTAGATCTCTCTCTATATTACTTTACTTAACATCACTCTGGCAAATTCACTGGCCTCAGTTATATAACATAAGGGTTTGAAATGACTGAGATGTGTGCAGATTACATTTTACATTTACCAACAGCTTTGTATCACATCTTCCTCTTATGGCCATTCCTGAGAGAGAGGCTTAATCTTGGCCATCTTCCATTTTCTATACAACTTCTCAAAGAAAACTGAGTAAGATGTAATGGGTAACTATAACATTTATGGGTAACTAGGGGAGATAACTGTAACATCCCCTCCCAAAAGAAACATAAGTCAGCCACTAGTTCAACAAATGACTAACTGGTATACGAGTCATACATCAGCTATAACATTACCCTTTCCTCTTATATGCTTAATAATCAAATTATAATCTTGTAACAAAAGACCCCACGTTGTTAAACGTTGGTTTACATTTTTCATCTTATGCAAAAATACAAGGGGATTGTGATTCGTAAACACTTGGATCGGCCTACCAACTCCTCTCAAATATACATCAAAATGATTCAAACTTAAAATCAAGGCTCATGTTTCCTTTTCAGTAGCACTATAGTTTTTCTGAAAGGAAAGAAACTTTGTTGAAAAATAAATTGGAAAATCAATATCATTCTCCTGCATTAAGACTCCACCAACCCAAAAATCGCTTGCATCTATATACAATATAAATGTTCTATCATAATTTGGAGTAGAAACTATGGGTGTACATACAAGTATTTTTTTCAGTTTCTTAAAGGCCTCATCCCATTGATCACTCCACACAAATTTAACTTTCTTTGACAATAAATTGGTTTATGGTAAAGCAATGATTGAAAAATTCTTACAAAACCTTCGATGGTATCCAGCAATACCCAGAAATCTCAATAATTCTTTCTTATTTGTAGGTGCTGGAAATTTTACAATACTTTCTATCTTAGCAGTAATTGGTTTTACATATCCCGGACCAACAACATAACCTAGATATTCTACAGTTGCTCTAGCAAATTCACTCTTTACAAGGTTTACCATCAAATTTGCTTTGTCCAACCTATTAAACACTTCCCTCACTAAATACATATGTTCTTCCTAAGTTTTTGAATACAGTACTATATCATCTATACATACAGAACAATCTTTAACATCACACAACACTTGATTTACTAATCTTTGGAAAGTACTACCACTGTTTTTCATACCAAAGGGCATCACTTTATACTGATACAAACCATCCATAGTTACAAATGCAGAAATTTCTTTTGCTCTTTGAGTCAAAGGTACTTCCCAATACCTTTTCAGTAAGTCTAGCTTAGTTACAAATTTAGCATTGCCTGTCTGAACAATACAAACATCTACTCTTGGAATAGGATATGAGTCAGCTTTAGTAATTTTATTTCCCTTTTTGTAATCAGTACAAAATCTGTAGGTAATACCATTAGGTTTAGTTATTAACACAAGGTGAACTCCAAGGACTATTACTTTTTCAGTCAGATCATTGTCAAGCATATACTCTACTTCTTTTTTCATTATCTCATTTTAGGATTCACTCAATAAGGGTGCTGCTTAATAGGTGTTGCGTCATCAGTTTCGACGTCATGCAGTAATACATCAGTTCTCCTAGGAACATCAGAAAATAAACACCTAAACGCAATCATTATTTGTATGATCTCATCTCTTCTCTCAGTTTCTAAATGATCAAGCTTCTTTTTCAAATGATCTAACTCATGAATTTTTTAACATTTTGTCTTCACAGCTCTCCACCTTTACATTCTCACTTCCATCCACATCCTGTGCATCAGCAGACATAACACATGCACAATGCACATTTGTAACCTCATCATCCTTTGCAGAATTTCTATCATGATATGATTTTGTCATATTTATGTGACACGATTGGCTTAGCTTGCATCTTTCTGGAGTATTCACGATGTAGTTCAAATTATCTAATCTTTTCTCAATAACCCAGGGACCATAAAACCTTGCTCTAAGAGGATTTCCTGTCTGAGGCAATAATACCAACACTCGAATACCTTGTTTGAACTCTCTAGATTTTTTGTCATACCATGCCTTCACATCTTCTTGACACCCTTTCAAATTTTCTGCAGTTATCTCTCTAGCTGTGCATAATCAGCTTTTAGGATATGATACACATTTCCATAATCCATTTCTCTTTCAACATACTCAGTGGACCTCTCATTTCATGTCCATACACTAACTCAAATGGAGTAAAACCTGGAGACTCATGTACTAAATCTCTAATGGCAAACAATGCTAAAGGCAGACCCTCATCCCAGTCTACTGACAATTCCTCACAGTACATTCTCAAAGTATTTTTCAGAGTCTGATGGAATCTCTCCACAACTCCTTGGTTCTGTGGGTGATAAGCACTTGACATCTTAAGTGTCACATGTAACCCCTTTAATATTTTCTTAAACATTCCTGAAGTAAAATTACTTCCCTGATCTGACTGTATAATTTCAGGCATATCCACCCAAGAAAAATATTTCACTAACTCTCTTATGATATTTTTAGAATGTATGCTATGTGATGGTACTGCTTCTGGAAATCTGGTAGATGCACACATTATTGTTAACAAATACTGATTTCCTTTGCGTGTTTTAGGTAGAGGACCTACACAATCGATTACAATTTTGCTAAAAGGTTTACAAAAAGCAGGAATTGGCTGCAATGGTGCTGGCTGTATAGTCTGTTTGGATTTACCTACTCTCTGACATAATTCACAAGTCTTACAATATGGGACCCATCTTTCTTCATATTTGGCCAATAGAAATGAGTTAATATTCTATCATTTGTATTCCTAACTCCCAAATGTCCAGACAAACAAGAACTATGAGACAGAGCAATTACATGTACCCTATGATTCTTTGGAACTACAATTTGTATTTTAACCTCCCAGTGATCAGATGCAGGAACATAAGCAGGCCTCCATTTTCTCATTAACACACAATTTTGTACATAAAATCCAACTGACACATCTCTCTCATTCCCATCTCTAGCAGCTTCACTCCAACATTCTTTCAAACTTTCATCACCCTTCTGTAACTCTGTCAATTCTTCTACATCCACAACAAAATCTGGAAATACATCAATTTTTCATTCCACAGTGCTCTTCCCATTTCCAATTTCTATGGTATTATTTCTAGTTACATACTCTTCATTGAATAATTCCCTAAATCATAATCAACTTCTCTCTTTAACATTGACCTGGTCACAATACAAGCTGGATAAACAGTTTCACTACACTGTACATTACTATGTCTGATTCTCTACAGTTTTATCTGTCATGTGGTTCATCTTTACGATAGTATCTACATCAAATGGATTACTGCTCATAATAGGCTCTGGGACTAATTTGTCAGTCAAATCATTCCCCAATAGCATGTTTACTCCAGGCTTAGGAAATTCCTCACATATCCCAACCTTTACACAGCCACTCACAAATCCACTCTCAAGATTTATATAATGCAATGGGATAGGCTTGCCTAACCATAACCCTTTTACATTTATTTTTCCCCCCAAAGTAAGACTCTTGTCCACTGACTTGCTCCAGTATCCCTCAATATTAAGATTTTCTTCTCAGGACTACCTTTAATTCTATCCTCTTCCTTGAGTAATGTATGGCTCATAAATTGCACACTTTGGTTTACCCACATTATAATCATTACTTCTTACCTCACTAATATCATGTTTCTGTTCCCAGCAACATCTAATCCTATAGTCTTTGGTGAATTTTGACACTGATATTGACCATGACCAAATTCTCCACATCCCAAACATTTCATTGGTGGTCTTTCCTGTCTACTACCATAAGGGTTATGACTTAAGTGAGGTCTTGAATACCTGTATTGTGTATGTCTTTGGAATCTATTTCCTTCATTGTTTTGTGGCTTATAGTTATGTGAACCTTCCACATAAAAGTGCTGACTAGGCTGTTCCAACAGGATTAGTTGCCTCTGCTCCTCTATTGTCTCTACTTTTTCTGATTTACACCTCCTATCAAATGTCATTCCACATTCTCTAGCCATCTCCAGATAAGTTTGTCCGCTTATTTTCTTAACATCACTAAACCTTCTCCTGTATGCTTCTGTGTCCAATTCCACAGTTTTTGATACTGCTTCCTTAATAGCCTTATAATCTACTAATTCCATTAAACTAAGACATTCCATTAAACTAAGACATGCATATACCTCTCTAGCCTTACCCTTACATTTACTCTGCACCAACATATCCCAGTCAATTTCATCCCATTCTTTAATAGTTGCAAGTTTTTCAAACTGAATAAAGAAGTCCTTAGCTTCTTTTTCTATAAACTCAAGTAACTGACTTACTCTATTATCTTTATATCCAATTCTTCTCCATTTTTTTTTTTTTTTTTTTTTTTTTATACCTCGTCGCTGTCTCCCGCGTTTGCGAGGTAGCGCAAGGAAACAGACGAAAGAAATGGCCCAACCCCCCCCATACACATGTACATACATACGTCCACACACGCAAATATACATACCTACACAGCTTTCCATGGTTTACCCCGGACGCTTCACATGCCTTGATTCAATCCACTGACAGCACGTCAACCCCTGTATACCACATCGCTCCAATTCACTCTATTCCTTGCCCTCCTTTCACCCTCCTGCATGTTCAGGCCCCGATCACACAAAATCTTTTTCACTCCATCTTTCCACCTCCAATTTGGTCTCCCTCTTCTCCTCGTTCCTTCCACCTCCGACACATATATCCTCTTGGTCAATCTTTCCTCACTCATTCTCTCCATGTGCCCAAACCACTTCAAAACACCCTCTTCTGCTCTCTCAACCACGCTCTTTTTATTTCCACACATCTCTCTTACCCTTACGTTACTTACTCGATCAAACCACCTCACACCACACATTGTCCTCAAACATCTCATTTCCAGCACATCCATCCTCCTGCGCACAACTCTATCCATAGCCCACGCCTCGCAACCATACAACATTGTTGGAACCACTATTCCTTCAAACATGCCCATTTTTGCTTTCCGGGATAATGTTCTCGACTTCCACACATTTTTCAAGGCTCCCAAAATTTTTGCCCCCTCCCCCACCCTATGATCCACTTCCGCTTCCATGGTTCCATCCGCTGACAGATCCACTCCCAGATATCTAAAACACTTCACTTCCTCCAGTTTTTCTCCATTCAAACTCACCTCCCAATTGACTTGACCCTCAACCCTACTGTACCTAATAACCTTGCTCTTATTCACATTTACTCTTAACTTTCTTCTTCCACACACTTTACCAAACTCCGTCACCAGCTTCTGCAGTTTCTCACATGAATCCGCCACCAGCGCTGTATCATCAGCGAACAACAACTGACTCACTTCCCAAGCTCTCTCATCCACAACAGACTTCATACTTGCCCCTCTTTCCAAGACTCTTGCATTTACCTCCCTAACAACCCCATCCATAAACAAATTAAACAACCATGGAGACATCACACACCCCTGCCGCAAACCTACATTCACTGAGAACCAATCACTTTCCTCTCTTCCTACACGTACACATGCCTTACATCCTCGATAAAAACTTTTCACTGCTTCTAACAACTTGCCTCCCACACCATATATTCTTAATACCTTCCACAGAGCATCTCTATCAACTCTATCATATGCCTTCTCCAGATCCATAAATGCTACATACAAATCCATTTGCTTTTCTAAGTATTTCTCACATACATTCTTCAAAGCAAACACCTGATCCACACATCCTCTACCACTTCTGAAACCACACTGCTCTTCCCCAATCTGATGCTCTGTACATGCCTTCACCCTCTCAATCAATACCCTCCCATATAATTTACCAGGAATACTCAACAAACTTATACCTCTGTAATTTGAGCACTCACTCTTATCCCCTTTGCCTTTGTACAATGGCACTATGCACGCATTCCGCCAATCCTCAGGCACCTCACCATGAGTCATACATACATTAAATAACCTTACCAACCAGTCAACAATACAGTCACCCCCTTTTTTTATAAATTCCACTGCAATACCATCCAAACCTGCTGCCTTGCCGGCTTTCATCTTCCGCAAAGCTTTTACTACCTCTTCTCTGTTTACCAAATCATTTTCCCTAACCCTCTCACTTTGCACACCACCTCGACCAAAACACCCTATATCTGCCACTCTGTCATCAGACACATTCAACAAACCTTCAAAATACTCATTCCATCTCCTTCTCACATCACCACTACTTGTTATCACCTCCCCATTTACGCCCTTCACTGAAGTTCCCATTTGCTCCCTTGTCTTACGCACCCTATTTACCTCCTTCCAGAACATCTTTTTATTCTCCCTAAAATTTACTGATAGTCTCTCACCCCAACTCTCATTTGCCCTTTTTTTCACCTCTTGCACCTTTCTCTTGACCTCTTGTCTCTTTCTTTTATACTTCTCCCACTCAATTGCATTTTTTCCCTGCAAAAATCGTCCAAATGCCTCCCTCTTCTCTTTCACTAATACTCTTACTTCTTCATCCCACCACTCACTACCCTTTCTAAACAGCCCACCTCCCACTCTTCTCATGCCACAAGCATCTTTTGCGCAATCCATCACTGATTCCCTAAATACATCCCATTCCTCCCCCACTCCCCTTACTTCCATTGTTCTCACCTTTTTCCATTCTGTACACAGTCTCTCCTGATACTTCCTCACACAGGTCTCCTTCCCAAGCTCACTTACTCTCACCACCTTCTTCACCCCAACATTCACTCTTCTTTTCTGAAAACCCATACTAATCTTCACCTTAGCCTCCACAAGATAATGATCAGACATCCCTCCAGTTGCACCTCTCAGCACATTGACATCCAAAAGTCTCTCTTTCGCACGCCTGTCAATTAACACGTAATCCAATAACGCTCTCTGGCCATCTCTCCTACTTACATAAGTATACTTATGTATATCTCGCTTTTTAAACCAGGTATTCCCAATCATCAGTCCTTTTTCAGCACATAAATCTACAAGCTCTTCACCATTTCCATTTACAACACTGAACACCCCATGCATACCAATTATTCCCTCAACTGCCACATTACTCACCTTTGCATTCAAATCACCCATCACTATAACCCGGTCTCGTGCATCAAAACCGCTAACACACTCATTTAGCTGCTCCCAAAACACTTGCCTCTCATGATCTTTCTTCTCATGCCCAGGTGCATATGCACCAATAATCACCCACCTCTCTCCATCAACTTTCAATTTTACCCATATTAAATATACCCATGTACCCTCTATTTCTAATTGTCTAAGCCTTACTTCTTTATCAGCCTGGATTCTCTCTTTTTCTGTTTCTATTTGCATTTTTTATCTCAAAGTCTAATCTTAATCTTTCCATTGCAACTTTTTCACTAATTCCAATATTGATAAGGACACCAACTGGTCAATTAATTCTCTCAGCATGTCACTTTTGACATGTGTCAGCAGAGAAATTCCATCTTTATTACACTGGTATATAAAATGTATATCCTGGGTTTCAATAAACTTCTTAACGTTATCTGCCATGTTTAAACACCCTATATTTACAAGTATGAACACTTACTTGGTTAGAGAAATCTTCTCCATACATTTCAAGAGAGAGTACTAACCCACAACACTTCGGCCAGCTTGAATTACATAGTTTCACAATTTCAGCTCCCAGGACTCACATATTCACATATTCATATCCTGGACAGCAGGCTTCCATATATTCAAGTTCCAGACAGCAAGTTTCACAGTTCATATCCCAGACAACTGGTTTTACAGTTTAAGATCCCGGACGGGCCCCCATGTTACGTCCTGCCTCCACCCCATACACATTAAAGGGTGCATAAGCAGCCCATAGGCCCATTAAAATAGATAACTCTGAAATAACAGCTTCTGTTGACTGCAAGATTTGGGCTAGACACAGATTCCCTTACCATCTGGCTAACATCTCCTGACAGCTGACGTCCGTAATGATATACCTGCTTTTCCTTTCTTCTCATGTGGGTCAAATACCAAACACAGATAAAAATCTATAGACATTTATTTATAATACCAAGATAAACATGGCTATCTCGTAACATAATAATACAATTTATCTTGATACGTAGATCGCTCTCTGTATTACTTTATCACTCTGGCAAATTCACTGGTCTCAGTTGTATAACATAATGGTTTGAAATGACTGAGATGTGTACACATTATACATTTACCAACAGCTTTGTATCACATTTTCCTCTTATGGCCATTCTTGAGAGAGAGGCTTGACCTTGGCCATCTTCCAGTTTCTCAAAGAAAACTGAATAAGATATAATAGGTAACAATAATATTTATGGGTAAATAGGGTAGATAACTGTAACTCATGCTGACTTGAAAACTTTACCCGCATCTCAGCGCCGTAATGTCATCTGTTGGTTCACGTTGGCAGCTCAAGGGTGCGGCGTTTTATTAGTTGTTTATTTCCCTACCCCTCGAAGCTTTGGAACTCTTTACCCTCTCATGTCTTTGACAATAACTATGATCAGGCACTTTTTAAAAGACGGGTTTTTCATTTCCTCCAGATTTCGTAAACACCTTTCCTTCTCTTCTTTTCTCCCTTTCATTAAGCTCTATATTTGATGTAAGGCCCGGTCTTGATATGGAATGTTTTCCATGACAGGACCACGACCATTGTTTACCTTAAGGTAAACAATGGTCGTTAGGCTAATTCTTTGACTTCTTGCAGTATTTCTTGATCGTCTTTTGAGCGTTATCCATATCATTTGGTACTTTATTACATAGCTCATGTGATACATAGTCTGAAATATAGGCTTGCGCAGTCTTTGATTTGTACGCAAAGTACACCATTTAACGGGAGTCTGCGATCGCCTGTATACAGATTTTCTCTATTTCTTCAGTACGTCATCCAGTGTCTTTTAACCATAAGGTGTTTGTTTCTGGCACCGTTTTGCTTTGCTTTCATTTTCAAACAAAATAATAAATTCAATCCTGTTAGTGTATGCATCAGTTGCGTGAAGATCTGCATAACGCCAACGTGCGTCAACTTGATACAAAAGTTGATTTCCCCTTTTATCACATTCGTCTAACCTTTTATCACATTCATCTTCCCCTTCATAACATACCTGTGAGCGAGTGTTGGCCAGTTGAATCAGCTGTCATCACCTTTTGTCTGGAGGTTCTGAGTCACACGGCGACCCTTCTCCAAACCAGCATCGACGCATCTTTAAGGGGGGCTTTCCTAGTGTGCGGGGAAATACGAGAGTGTGTGAAGTATAAGTAGATTCCCATGGCTTAAGTGATGTAAATTCTTCGTTTTCAGCAAGCGTGTGTCGGAGATCTATATGGATATGGGTAGTAGGGCTGCTGGCTGACCCTTAGTGAATGTTCCTGATCCTAGTGGCACGGATGGGGACCCCGGTCTTTGACGCCCAGATTCCCGAGGGACAGACATCCATAATCAGATTTATTCTGGTACGTCTTCTCAGCCTGTGCCCTCCAGGTGCTGAGTACGTCGGCCACTCTCGCTGCGGTGGTCGGACCGGCCTTAAAGTACTCGTACTCTGAATGCATTTTTTTTCCCTTGCATAATTATTTCATCTCGATTTCTTTCTGATGTGTCTAGGAACTAGAGTTAGTGATGTGATCAGGCAGTACATTCCGATTATTAGTTATCCTGTTACCGAAAGCTTGCGTTTTTATATTTAGCTTAGCCCCAAGCCCCGTAAGCATGCGTTTTTTTTCTTTAGTTTAGCCCCAAAGCCCCGTAAGCATGCGTTTTTATGTTTAGCTTAGCCCCGAAACCCCGTAAGCATGCGTTTTTATGTTCAGCTTAGCCCCGAAGCCCCGTAAGCATGCGGTTTTTATGTTTAACCTAGCTTTGTGAAATATCTTCTGTGTTCTCCAGTTATACTCTCTTCATCTCAGTGAACTATACCCTCACATCCGTCTGTCATATATTCTGCAAAGAATTTTAAGTCTCGATCATGTTCGCCCGTGATGTCTCATACGTCAGTGTAGACAAATTCAACTTCCGAGACCTTTCCAGATATGACGAATATCGTGATCATGGCAAAAGCTTGGTCGCCGCGAGTTGCACATTTTCCACTGCTTCAAAAAGCTTAACCAGGTATGAGCTCTGTGGCTGACTAGCATACTCGGGATGGGACCATACGAGTGCAGTGTACAGTGGCTTAGATATTTCTGTGTCCAAGTACACAGATGTTCTGATGATGCCTACCATGTGATTTAATCACCCTCCTTTTTTTAGGTAGGGTGCTCAGTCGCCACCCCTATGTCGTTTTCACCCACATACCTTCGTCAGTTTCTACCAACGTATAGCTATCTTGGTTTGCAATAGACTCGCCACTTCTTAAGTATTTGCATTTATTCAGCCTTACATCAGCGTCATTAACGTATTAGATGTCTTAAGTGTTTTTCTTCGCCAGGCTTGTTTTTGAGTAGCGGAATTAGTTTTGTTGATTTTCTTTGAATTTGCTCTAATTTTCCTATGTCAGCCTTACATCAGCGTCATTAATGTATTAGATGTGTAAATGTTTTTCTTCGTCAGGCTTGTTTTTGAGTAGCGGAATTAGTTTTGTTGATTTTCTTTGAATTTGCTCTAATTTTCCTGTCATAGGTGAGGTTTAATGGTCAAAACTGATGAGCATATTCTAGATGAGGTCTGACTAGAGCTATGTAAAGAGTGAATATAGTTCAATACTCTAGCCGTGAAAATCAGCATTCAGCTTGCTGTATGATATAACGGCAAAACATCGCTTTTGGATTATCACTACAACTTTCATTTATATTTCATTAATGATGGTTTGCCGAGGGCTTTTAGTTCGCAAATAAATTTTTTCACGCCATAGTGCACTGCCTTGCATATGAAAACACTGATATCCATCAGCCATATCTCTGACCGCCGCATCAGTTTGTCTAATTCGCCTCAAATCTCTAGGCAGTTTACCTCGTAGTGGGCTGTATATCTTTGATTTCGTGTCGTCGTCAGCTAGTGAGTCCTGACCGCAAATCATCGATGTAGATGATGAACAATGCAGGTCACAGGACTGAGCCTTGTGGAAACCCGCTTGTTACGTGAAGCCAAGACAGACGCCGACCTATTTAATGCTACGAGTTGTTTACATAGTGAAAGCCAGTCTGCTATCCAGAAGTGTAAAGATCTTTACGACGGTAAAGAAAGGTCAAGAGATGGGACCAACCATTTTAAAGCTCACTTGTGCGTATTATACAAATAGTTAATCACGCACATACCCGTTCGTGCGCTTGTTAGAGTTGCGACGCATTAGTCTAACGGGCGTGAGTTCGATTCCTGGACAGGGCAGGCATATCCAACGCAGCTGTTCCTCTTTTCCCTTATGGTTGGTCGATGAATGAGTAGTACCTGGCGTATGACATGGTACATACATATATATAAGGTTAAGGGACGAGTCAACATGTTTGTCAAACTCTCTCCGTAAAATACAAGTACTAATCACACACACACACACACACACACACACACACACACACACACAGACACACACACGCTTGCACAGTGGCAGAAAGAGTCAGAAAAGACACATAGTGAGGTCTGGATAGACAGAGACAGATGAATATAAACGAAAACCATCAGACAGACAGACCGACGGACCAATACCTACAGTTAAACTAGGACGAACAAGTAGACTAAAATTCTTGTCGAAATTGGAATGCACAACAGACAAGGGAAGGAGGATAAGTAAAGGTGGAAAGAGAAATAAGAATAGACAAAATACAAGAAATAATGAGAACGAAAAATGGGATGAAAGATGTTGCGTGAGTTATCCTGGAAACACCTGATACTGTGCTGCGCCTCCTGTGTTTATCGTCCTGGTTATGACAGCGCTATAGACTCACACGACAGCTTTTGTTTGACTCACAATTCGTCCCATCTGTACATGAAGGGAAACTTGAGGTTTGATCAGTTCTCCGTACGTTGCACGAATATTCCAGTAAAATAATTTAGACAAATTCTCCTCTAGATTATAAACTTCTGTACATACAGGTCATGATAGGAAAGATAATGGAATTTTATGTACTATTTGTGATGGTGAAAGAGATATTCTCGAGCGATGATTTCCCTTGAATATAACTTTGATCTGCATCGTAGCTTACTGACCGTGCAACGCCCTGATAACAGAAGTTATTCCAAAACGCTCGTATTATCACTGTCCGCGATAAAAAGAGCGGAAGATAACACACCACACACACACACACACACACACACACACACACACACACACACACACACACACACTTGTTCTTAAATGATTTATGATTTTTTCCTTATTTTTGTTGTGTCGTGAGAAATGATTCGTTAGGGAGAGAGCACACAGGTATCTCTGTAAGGAAAGGAGTAGTATAAGCATCACTTCTTTCTGTCAAAGAGGATTAATTTCTCTGATTATTGATTGTTATGAATAAAACATGACAGATTTTCTTAGCTTAGGTCTCATATGGGCTGCCATTTCATCCTGCGTCAGGTGAGCAGCGAGACTTTGAGTGTGAGCCACAAGAAAGATTAAATGTCCCTAAGGACAAATTAAAACAAGTAAGGAAACAAAGGATGAACGGAAGAATTTCTATTTAAATTCAAAAGATTAGGAATGGAAATGTAAAGAAACTTTAAAGCAGGTTGATGTTTACCCACATAAGATATTGGTTGTTATTTTTACATGACTTATAATGTCTCCTTGTCCTCGGTAATGCTTGTGAATTATTGTCCTTTGAGCCCAAATACATAATTTATTAGTGTACAGTGTTGTATACAATAAGTGAACCTTGATAAGAGTACAAGGAAAGTGTTTACTGATATATCTTGACAAAATATTTAAGTAGAACAAACTCAAAAATATTACTTTTTCGAGGTAGCAGAGTGGTGTTAAGTCAATCCTAACGTCCTAAACCCGTAGAGTTAATTCCACACGTCTTACATGGCTTGGCACTCATTCACCCCTCCCGCGCTGGGCTCTGATTGGTCAGCCAGCTGAATGACTCGCTCCGAGGTAAGAGGAAACGTTCCCAGGCAGGCTGCAGCTGCTGCCGACTAGTGGATGAGCCTCACAATCTACTCGAGATTCTGGCGGAGCGCTTGAGTAACGGGGAAGGACTCAGTGTTACCGTGTTTGTCATTTAGTGCACACACCGTGGCTGTGACAGTGTAGTGCGGGGCTCTGTGTGACAGAAGGGCAGGAACTTGTGACTGTTGGTAGAGGAACCGTATGTACGGGTGGTGTCATTACACTGTACTGTGCGGTAAATATATTTTCTGATCAAGCCTTTTAAGGGGGTCAGGGCTCCATCCAATGTTACAAGCAGCGTGAGTTGATGATGCGATGGTTGGGGGTGATTAATATGTGAACAGTCATGTCATCTTGATTATCTCTTTGCATTACTCGTGCCAACATAAGACCCGTTTTTGTTTCTATTCTAATATATATGCAAAGCACCATATACTAGATCACGCGCACACTGTAACCTCTTGCAACATCTAATATATATATATATATATATATATATATATATATATATATATATATATTCAATTTATTTACCTACGTGCATACATAATCACAAACACGCATATATATATATATATATATATATATATATATATATATATATATATATATATATATATATATATATATATATATAACCAAAATTTGTAATATATATAACGAAAATTTGTAATACAGAAGAACTTAGATAAACTTATTACTTGATCATATCAGTTACAGTTGCGTTGAGACCCACACGTACATTCCTTATCACTCGAAGTATTTACCACTTAACAGATCCTCATTAAGAGGGCGACGTTCGTAAACTGACTAATACATTTAGCATTAATACGGAGAGTTACGAGAAGTCGGTATAACAAATCGTGATATATAGTCACGAGCGAGTATCGCCTCCCGTGCCAAATTCCCCCGGACTACACTGAGGAAAAGTGCTTGATACAAAACATCAGGAAAATATATCTGGAACTAAAACTGAATTTGATCAGGGTAAACACATTAAGAGGACGGTGAACGATGTAGGCTGTGCGTGGAGACCTGTGCGTACGTGCGTCTATTTGGCGTACCGGTGAGTGAGCCAGACCCGACCCTGGCGGTTCACTGCTTCAGCCACACCGACTCTGGTGGTTTGCTGCTTCAGAAACACCGACCCTTGGGGTTCTCTGCTTCAGCCACACCAAACCTGGTACAGTTCGCTGCTTCAGCCAGACCGACCCAAGTGGTTCGCTCCTTCATTCAGACTGACCGTGGTCGTTCTTGCTTCATCGACACTAGCGAGATCCACCGTTGCCAGCCATGGGGTACTTGGCTATCCTTCTTATGGGTAAGTGTTGAACTGAAAAATCACATATATAAAACAGGCATACATAAGTTCATGTATTAACGGGTCTCCGTGGTGTAGTGAATTAGCGTTACTGACCATGGGTCAACACGAGGCAGCTCGGGGTTAGATTCGCATGGGTTCGAACCCTAGACGTGTTAATCGGCCTTCACCCAACCCAGGTGTACATCCTCCCTTTGGGGCTCGTCGGTAAACAGGTACTTGGCTTACGCTGAGGTGTGTATGTGTGTGTGTGTGTGTGTGTGTGTACTTACATACAATGGAGTTTTATGTAGTAAAGTCTTTTCTGCCTGTTCTCTGTGACAGACAGTTGGACGCCTTATTGACATAGATTAATCATGTTTCTTATATATATATATATATATATATATATATATATATATATATATATATATATATATATATATATATATAGAGAGAGAGAGAGAGAGAGAGAGAGAGAGAGAGAGAGAGAGAGAGAGAGGCAGATGTTTTGTACGTGAAGTACATGCCAGTAATCCATATAATTTGTATTTCCTGCAGCATTTGTATCTGTTCATGGGCTACTGTCTTACGTCCGTATCTCTCGATGTCTTTGTCTCTTTAATTGTGTGTCTAGAGAGAGAGAGAGAGAGAGAGAGAGAGAGAGCGAGTTGGGAAAGGGGAGGGAATGGAAAGAAGGTCGAGGTATGCACATGTGGAGGTATTTCGATGTTTGTGACCGATATTCTGGAGACGTGTTGTTGGTACCTTATTTACATACCCCTTCCCGGCAAACTTTGGTGGGGGGGGGGGGGTTATATAGCTATTGTATATCTTTTTGTTTTAATTAAGGATATTATATTCGGTAACGCGTCATGGGGGGGGGTGTTATATAGTTATGTATTTTTTTGTTTTAATTAAGGATATTCGGTAACTCGTCATGGGGGGGGGTGTTATATAGTTATGTATCTTTTTGTTTTAATTAAGGATATTCGGTAACGCGTCATGGGGGGGGGGTGTTATATAGTTATGTATCTTTTTGTTTTAATTAAGGATATTCGGTAACTCGTCATGGGGGGGTTATATAGTTATCATATATCTTTTTGTTTTAATTAAGGATATTCGGTAACTCGTCATGGGGGGGGGGTTATATAGTTATCATATATCTTTTTGTTTTAATTAAGGATATTCAGGTAACTTTTCGTTGTTCATTGTGTTTATAGACGGATATCTGGATCTCTCTTGGTGCTTCGAGGCTTCAAGTGAAACAAGGGTGTTCCGGGTCTGCATTGCTGTCCAGGTCTCGGGTATATCTGTTGTTTTGCAATAGTCAGTCACTGAGGCCCACCCGTCCCTGGACCTGTGTTGTACACGCTGTATCCATCTTTGCGCCGCCGTCCCCGGCATGGGTAGGTGTGCACGGCAGGGAGTCGCTCTCGTGGCGAAAATCAAAATCATTGTCTTTGGTTCTCTGCCATATTGTCTGTTGATTCTCTTGGGTATTGAACTGACCGATGGGTGTCATCTTTGATCGTTCTTGCCGTTGTCTAAGGTGGTTTCAGGGTTGGATTATTTCTCGTATGCAACGACTGGCAGAGCCTTATATTGCCTCCACTGTCACTCTAACATGCGTGATAGCGACTCGAGGAGCGTTGGTGTCATTTGAGTAAGATTAGGACCGGTATGATCTCATGGCCTTGACCAAGTGTAAATTTCGGTTCTGGTGGAGGTCGTGTTAGTCTGTACGGACTGGTTAGGGGGCCCGCTTTCCCCTGTGCGGTTCTCACGTTGATATGATCTATCATCAAAGCTCTCGATGTGAGTGCGTGACCCGGGATTGTGCAGCTCGTTTTTTTGCGCTGTCTTGTCACCTTCTTTGGTTACGGTATTGGGTATTCATTCTTCCTGGCGCCCCTATACTGAAGTTGTTTATGATTGTTTGTGTTAAACAGATACGTTCTGGGAGTGAGTTGTTCATGGAGACTGTTTGCGTGGGGGAGTCGTAAGCGTAGCCGTCCATCATGCTCACGGCACCAGCTGGTGCGGTGATGTCAGCTGTGTAAGTTATGAATAGCGTTGGTGATAGGACGCTGCCCTGTGGAACCCGTTTGCTGGAGGAAATTTGGATGACGCTGCAGAGTTGATGATGATTTCTGCGGTGCGTTGGTTTAGAAAGTGAGACACACACAGTAGTCTTTCTGTGATATCTGGTGCGTCCATCTGTAGGAGTTTATATGCTGCTCTCGGCTGTTAGCCCAAGGGGTGTCAAAGGCTTTACTTATGTCTCTGTATAACTACAGAATTTATTCCTTCACAGGAAAATAATATATTTTTTTCCTGCTGCAATCGCATTAGCGGAGATAGTCCGTTTGCCTCTCCGATGATCTGGGGTAATGAGGATGTGATTTTCCAGGTCTCCTCTTAACCTAAGGAGAAGTATTCTTCGAGAAAGTTCCCCTGGGATTTTTTAGGTGGGACATGGGAGGGTAGTTCGTCGGGGTCTATTTCAAGGATACCTGGTTATAATATCACTGTTACTCTGGCCTCTATGAACCTTCGGAGGAGAGTGTCCTGTGTTTAGCATCACATTTGGAGATGTTACGAATGTACCGAAGTCCTTATGGAGGTAGCGTGCTGAACCGCCCCCTTATCTAGTTTAGTTTTCCCCTGAGCTGAGTGTCTTTGAGTTCCTGGTGTTCCGAGTGGCTGTCTTTTCCAAGTTGCGGCTCACAGTCAGTTGCCATTGAGAGGCAGTGGTTAGGGGAAGAGTCGAGCTGAGGGCATGGTTTTGGTGTGAGACGGTTGCTTCTGTGTCAGCCACTTGCACTTCAGGAGGTAATCTTAAACACAGTTTTCGACATGTTCGTGAGTTTTGCCGCCAAATGGATATTTGATGTTACTGCTGGGATTTCTAGCCACGGTGTTTGCGGGTCAATGGTATCTTTTTCCCGCTAGGGAGCTGATCGCGTTTTACCATACCTGGTTACGTCCGTCTAGGTCTACCGGAGGAGCTCTTGACATTGTTGGTGTAGAACGTATGTTCAGCGGTGAGGGACGGTGTATGCTACGCTGCTGTGTGAAACTGTGTTTAGTGTTAGTTATTTCTTAGGTGGAAGGAGGGCATAATCTCTCTTCTTATGATATATATATATATATATATATATATATATATATATATATATATATATATATATATATATACACTCTGGCATAACGGTAACAGGGTGTACAATTACAGCGTGTGCGCTTGTGTTGGGATTCCAAACTTTGTGAATAGTTAAAGCTTGATGAGGAAGATTGTCTCCGTGGAACATGTGGTGTATTGTAAAGTTTCGATGAACAAAAATGATCTTGAGTTCTTTCTGAAGTTCGATTACCCATTCATATATATATATATATATATATATATATATATATATATATGCATAGTGCCATTGTACAAAGGCAAAGGGGATAAGAGTGAGTGCTCAAATTACAGAGGTATAAGTTTGTTGAGTATTCCTGGTAAATTATATGGGAGGGTATTGATTGAGAGGGTGAAGGCATGTACAGAGCATCAGATTGGGGAAGAGCAGTGCGGTTTCAGAAGTGGTAGAGGATGTGTGGATCAGGTGTTTGCTTTGAAGAATGTATGTGAGAAATACTTAGAAAAGCAAATGGATTTGTATGTAGCATTTATGGATCTGGAGAAGGCATATGATAGAGTTGATAGAGATGCTCTGTGGAAGGTATTAAGAATATATGGTGTGGGAGGCAAGTTGTTAGAAGCAGTGAAAAGTTTTTATCGAGGATGTAAGGCATGTGTACGTGTAGGAAGAGAGGAAAGTGATTGGTTCTCAGTGAATGTAGGTTTGCGGCAGGGGTGTGTGATGTCTCCATGGTTGTTTAATTTGTTTATGGATGGGGTTGTTAGGGAGGTAAATGCAAGAGTCCTGGAAAGAGGGGCAAGTATGAAGTCTGTTGGGGATGAGAGAGCTTGGGAAGTGAGTCAGTTGTTGTTCGCTGATGATACAGCGCTGGTGGCTGATTCATGTGAGAAACTGCAGAAGCTGGTGACTGAGTTTGGTAAAGTGTGTGGAAGAAGAAAGTTAAGAGTAAATGTGAATAAGAGCAAGGTTATTAGGTACAGTAGGGGTGAGGGTCAAGTCAATTGGGAGGTGAGTTTGAATGGAGAAAAGCTGGAGGAAGTGAAGTGTTTTAGATATCTGGGAGTGGATCTGTCAGCGGATGGAACCATGGAAGCGGAAGTGGATCATAGGGTGGGGGAGGGGGCGAAAATTTTGGGAGCCTTGAAAAATGTGTGGAAGTCGAGAACATTATCTCGGAAAGCAAAAATGGGTATGTTTGAAGGAATAGTGGTTCCAACAATGTTGTATGGTTGCGAGGCGTGGGCTATGGATAGAGATGTGCGCAGGAGGATGGATGTGCTGGAAATGAGATGTTTGAGGACAATGTGTGGTGTGAGGTGGTTTGAGCGAGTGAGTAACGTAAGGGTAAGAGAGATGTGTGGAAATAAAAAGAGCGTGGTTGAGAGAGCAGAAGAGGGTGTTTTGAAATGGTTTGGGCACATGGAGAGAATGAGTGAGGAAAGATTGACCAAGAGGATATATGTGTCGGAGGTGGAGGGAACGAGGAGAAGAGGGAGACCAAATTGGAGGTGGAAAGATGGAGTGAAAAAGATTTTGTGTGATCGGGGCCTGAACATGCAGGAGGGTGAAAGGAGGGCAAGGAATAGAGTGAATTGGAGCGATGTGGTATACAGGGGTTGACGTGCTGTCAGTGGATTGAATCAAGGCATGTGAAGCGTCTGGGGTAAACCATGGAAAGCTGTGTAGGTATGTATATTTGCGTGTGTGGACGTATGTACATGTGTATGGGGGGGGGGGGGTTGGGCCATTTCTTTCGTCTGTTTCCTTGCGCTACCTCGCAAACGCGGGAGACAGCGACAAAGTATAAAAAAAAAAAAAAAAAAAAAAAAAAATATATATATATATATATATATATATATATATATATATATAGATAGATAGATAGATAGATAGATCGAGAGAGAGAGAGAGAGAGAGAGAGAGAGAGAGAGAGAGAGAGAGAGAGAGAGAGAGAGAGAGACCTGGTGTATGATAAGCAAACTTTTCCCGATTTAAAACTACTTATTGGTCACTTATTGATGAATAGATTTTGGTGGAAACAAACTCTCTGAATCATTTGCTTTATACTGAAGCTTTTATTCCCACACACACACACACACACACACACACACACACACACACACACACACACACATACGCAGACAGCCCTACTCCTGGTACATCGCTGGCAGAACGAGGAAGCGACACCCCCTTTCCCGCACATACAACATAGAGCCTAGTTCGCCATGAACGATTTCCCTGCTTTTCCAGGAGCTTTCCAGTATTCACGGTGTCCCGAACGATCCTCAATGATACACAAAGGACGTCTCGCTGTGTCAGGTGAGGTTAAGGAAGAGGCTTATCGCAACAGAGATAAACAAACACCTTGGTGAACTGAATTGAAAAATGAAAATAATCCTGAATGCAGGTCGTGTTCACCTGTGGCTAACATATTTTCTTGCCTGAGATAATGGGTTGAAAATTATTGAGCATATGTAGACGTGTTTGTTTGTGTGTGTGTGTGTGTGTGTGTGTGTGTGTGTGTGTGTGTGTGTGTGTGTGTGTGACACTTGAACTGGACGATGAGGAGTTGCTGGACGTGGTGTGCGTGAATAGCCCCGCCAGAAGTCCAGGTCTGACACCCCGAGGGACGTGCTTCCCTCTGTGGGGGACGGTACTGGAGGAGGAGTGTGTGTGTTGGGGGGGGGGGATTATTTAGCCATCACCTCAATAGTGTTCCTTGAACGCCCGTTGCGCTCACCAGCGGCCGGCGTAACGCGTGCGTTAAGGGAACTGCGTTGAGTATGTGTGTGTGTGTGTGTGTGTGTGTGTGTGTGTTCGCGTATATACCTCAATAATTAGTAAGTAATCAACAGTTTCTTTAATGAAAATCGCTTTAAAAGATAAAAAAAATCAGAGAAGATTCTAAAGTAGAGAGTTAGCTATTATTCACTATCTATCTATCTATCTCTCTGGCTCTCTATATATTTCATACCTGCTCGATATTTCCCGCGTGAGCGAGGTAGCGTCCAGAACAGATGACTTTGCCCATAGAGGAAAGTGATACTCATTTAGCTCTTTGTTTCGTTCCTCTTTTCGGAAAGAAATACAGGAGGAGAGGACTTCCAGCCCCTCCGCTCCCTCCCTTCTTTGTCAACTTATAGGACATACAGGGAATACGTGGGAAGTATTCTTTATCCCCTATCACCAGGGATGATATATATATATATATATATATATATATATATATATATATATATATATATATATATATATATATATATATATATTGGAA
>NC_092227.1:61888618-61913618 GCF_036320965.1 Panulirus ornatus | reverse complement strand
GGAGCAGAAAACTGAATTACATTATACGTTCAGATAACCAAGGAGCAGAAAACTGAATTACATTATACGTTCAGATAACCAAGGAGCAGAAAACTGAATTACATTATACGTTCAGATAACCAAGGAGCAGAAAACTGAGTTACATTATACGTTCAGATAACCAAGGAGCAGAGAACTGAATTACATTATACGTTCAGATAACCAAGGAGCAGAAAACTGATCTTGCTCAGTATGAGGTTTAACGAAGGCAACATAGAGCAGGCTTATCTTTTTATCAGTACTAAGTGATAATGAATAAAGCCATATAAAAAGTAGGAGACGTTTTATCCTAAGACAGTAATAGGAATCTTGCAAAATTGTTCGTCCTCCTCCCGTCGTGTCTTTCCTTCTTTCGCTGATCTCTATTTGTGTGTGTGTGTGGGTGTTTACCCACAATACACTCCAGGACATCAGGCTTGGCCGCCCTCTCCAGCTTGCTGGCCGCACACCACACACATTGCACGTCATTTTCCCCAGACGCACACATACGGGATTCGACGTGGGACGCGGATCCCTGCCATAGACGTACGTACATCCGGGTCATCGCTGACGTAGCCACTATTGCCAATTTTCCTGTTAAGATGGTGACCCTCATGGCTCAGGCCTCTCGCCTTCCCCTCTTCTATCTTTTTTCGTAACTTCAACTTTTTATTCCGTAAATCATTGTTTACGTAATAAGAAAGATCCCATTGTTGTCACTAGGTACCCCCTGTACCTTCTTTCTTCACTCTCCTTATTCCCTCTACATACTTCACTTGACGTACCCTCACAGCCTGACACCAATAGATGATTTTTCTCCCCCCCCCCCCAGTACAGAACACCTTTCTGTTGATGCGCACCTACACAGCATCGCGGAGTGGGTAAGAACTAACCTGGTTGAGCATAACAGTGCACAGAGGGAATGTCTATATGCGGATCGTTCGAAAATTTTAGTCGTGTATTGCTCTTAGGTTTGAGATCACCATCACTCAGTCCTCTGACAACATGAACATGGGCGTAGCCACATGTTCTATTTTACTCTGGAAACTCCGCGTAAGGAACATCACATACTCTGCTTCCCAAAACCCGGGAGACCATATAGATGCAGCAGTTCACTTTCTCATGTGATCTTACATACATCATCAACAGGGGATGGCTCTCATTCGTGCTAGTAGGGAGTACTGCTCTCACATCAGGAGTGGCTCCTCTTCAACCTCTCTCTCTCTCTCTCTTGGCCTTAGAGTGAAGGCAAGATCTTTCCTCCCTCACCAACTGTCCAGCCATCACCCGCTCTTCAACCATGATTTTCTTTTTTTTTTTTTTATGTTGGCTGGAACGGCACGGGCAGCTGAGGCCCTAATCAGGGCCATCCTATTAACGCTATATATTATTATTATTATTATTTTGCTTTGTCGCTGTCTCCCGCGTTTGCGAGGTAGCGCAAGGAAACACGAAAGAATGGCCCAACCCACCCCATACACATGTATATACATACACGTCCACACACGCAAATATATATATATTTTTTTTTTTTTTTTTTTTTTTTTTTTTTTTTTATACCTTGTCGCTGTCTCCCGCGTTTGCGAGGTAGCGCAAGGAAACAGACGAAAGAAATGGCCCAACCCCCCCCCCCCCATACACATGTACATACACACGTCCACACACGCAAATCTACATACCTACACAGCTTTCCATGGTTTACCCCAGACGCTTCACATGCCTTGATTCACTCCACTGACAGCACGTCAACCCCTGTATACCACATCGCTCCAATTCACTCTATTCCTTGCCCTCCTTACACCCTCCTGCATGTTCAGGCCCCGATCACACAAAATCTTTTTCACTCCATCTTTCCACCTCCAATTTGGTCTCCCTCTTCTCCTCGTTCCCTCCACCTCCGACACATATATCCTCTTGGTCAATCTTTCCTCACTCATTCTCTCCATGTGACCAAACCATTTCAAAACACCCTCTTCTGCTCTCTCAACCACGCTCTTTTTATTTCCACACATCTCTCTTACCCTTACGTTACTTACTCGATCAAACCACCTCACACCACACATTGTCCTCAAACATCTCATTTCCAGCACATCCATCCTCCTGCGCACAACTCTATCCATAGCCCACGCCTCGCAACCATACAACATTGTTGGAACCACTATTCCTTCAAACATACCCATTTTTGCTTTCCGAGATACTGTTCTCGACTTCCACACATTTTTCAAGGCTCCCAAAATTTTCGCCCCCTCCCCCACCCTATGATCCACTTCCGCTTCCATGGTTCCATCCGCTGACAGATCCACTCCCAGATATCTAAAACACTTCACTTCCTCCAGTTTTTCTCCATTCAAACTCACCTCCCAATTGACTTGACCCTCACCCCTACTGTACCTAATAACCTTGCTCTTATTCACATTTACTCTTAACTTTCTTCTTCCACACACTTTACCAAACTCAGTCACCAGCTTCTGCAGTTTCTCACATGAATCAGCCACCAGCGCTGTATCATCAGCGAACAACAACTGACTCACTTCCCAAGCTCTCTCATCCCCAACAGACTTCATACTTGCCCCTCTTTCCAGGACTCTTGCATTTACCTCCCTAACAACCCCATCCATAAACAAATTAAACAACCATGGAGACATCACACACCCCTGCCGCAAACCTACATTCACTGAGAACCAATCACTTTCCTCTCTTCCTACACGTACACATGCCTTACATCCTCGATAAAAACTTTTCACTGCTTCTAACAACTTGCCTCCCACACCATATATTCTTAATACCTTCCACAGAGCATCTCTATCAACTCTATCATATGCCTTCTCCAGATCCATAAATGCTACATACAAATCCATTTGCTTTTCTAAGTATTTCTCACATACATTCTTCAAAGCAAACACCTGATCCACACATCCTCTACCACTTCTGAAACCGCTCTGCTCTTCCCCAATCTGAGGCTCTGTACATGCCTTCACCCTCTCAATCAATACCCTCCCATATAATTTACCAGGAATACTCAACAAACTTATACCTCTGTAATTTGAGCACTCACTCTTATCCCCTTTGCCTTTGTACAATGGCACTATGCACGCATTCCGCCAATCCTCAGGCACCTCACCATGAGTCATACATACATTAAATAACCTTACCAACCAGTCAACAATACAGTCACCCCCTTTTTTAATAAATTCCACTGCAATACCATCCAAACCTGCTGCCTTGCCGGCTTTCATCTTCCGCAAAGCTTTTACTACCTCTTCTCTGTTTACCAAATCATTTTCCCTAACCCTCTCACTTTGCACACCACCTCGACCAAAACACCCTATATCTGCCACTCTGTCATCAGACACATTCAACAAACCTTCAAAATACTCATTCCATCTCCTTCTCACATCACCACTACTTGTTATCACCTCCCCATTTACGCCCTTCACTGAAGTTCCCATTTGCTCCCTTGTCTTACGCACCCTATTTACCTCCTTCCAGAACATCTTTTTATTCTCCCTAAAATTTAATGATACTCTCTCACCCCAACTCTCATTTGCCCTTTTTTTCACCTCTTGCACCTTTCTCTTGACCTCCTGTCTCTTTCTTTTATACTTCTCCCACTCAATTGCATTTTTTCCCTGCAAAAATCGTCCAAATGCCTCTCTCTTCTCTTTCACTAATACTCTTACTTCTTCATCCCACCACTCACTACCCTTTCTAAACAGCCCACCTCCCACTCTTCTCATGCCACAAGCATCTTTTGCGCAATCCATCACCGATTCCCTAAACACATCCCATTCCTCCCCCACTCCCCTTACTTCCATTGTTCTCACCTTTTTCCATTCTGTACACAGTCTCTCCTGGTACTTCCCCACACAGGTCTCCTTCCCAAGCTCACTTACTCTCACCACCTTCTTCCCCAACATTCACTCCTCTTTTCTGAAAACCCATACTAATCTTCACCTTAGCCTCCACAAGATAATGATCAGACATCCCTCCAGTTGCACCTCTCAGCACATTAACATCCAAAAGTCTCTCTTTCGCACGCCTGTCAATTAACACGTAATCCAATAACGCTCTCTGGCCATCTCTCCTACTTACATAAGTATACTTATGTATATCTCGCTTTTTAAACCAGGTATTCCCAATCATCAGTCCTTTTTCAGCACATAAATCTACAAGCTCTTCACCATTTCCATTTATAACACTGAACACCCCATGCATACCAATTATTCCCTCAACTGCCACATTACTCACCTTTGCATTCAAATCACCCATCACTATAACCCGGTCTCGTGCATCAAAACCGCTAACACACTCATTCAGCTGCTCCCAAAACACTTGCCTCTCATGATCTTTCTTCTCATGCCCAGGTGCATATGCACCAATAATCACCCACCTCTCTCCATCAACTTTCAATTTTACCCATATTAATCGAGAATTTACTTTCTTACATTCTATCACATACTCCCACAACTCCTGTTTCAGGAGTATTGCTACTCCTTCCCTTGCTCTTGTCCTCTCACTAACCCCTGACTTCACTCCCCAGACATTTCCAAACCACTCTTCCCCTTTACCCTTGAGCTTCGTTTCACTCAGAGCCAAAACATCCAGGTTCCTTTCCTCAAACATACTACCTATCTCTCCTTTTTTCACATCTTGGTTACATCCACACACATTTAGGCACCCCACTCTGAGCCTTCGAGGAGGATGATCACTCCCCGCGTGACTCCTTCTTCTGTTTCCCATTTTAGAAAGTTAATACAAGGAGGGGAGGATTTCCGGCCCCCCGCTCCCGTCCCCTCTAGTCGCTTTCTACGACACGCGAGGAATACGTGGGAAGTATTCTTTCACCCCTATCCCCAGGGATAATATACATATATATATACATATACACACACACACACATACACACACATACGCACATACACACACACACACACACATACATATATATACATATGAAAAATGTAAGAAACAATTTAGAAAACAAACTTTTAGCTTGAAATGAATGAAAAAAAATGAATGTCACATAATGGTTCAACCTCTGGCTATGGAAAGGAAATGTACAATTTATTCACACAAACGTCAATAGCAGTTCTCATCAATTTCACCACTGTATCAATAAGCTTCAATGTCTAAGCTACATTTTTCTCCAACTTCACTATTTTCTTGTCAAAAACAAGATATATATATATATATATATATATATATATATATATATATATATATATATATATATATATATGTATATATATATATATATTCTTTTTTTTTTTTTTTTTTCATACTTTGTCGCTGTCTCCCGCGTTTGCGAGGTAGCGCAAGGAAACAGACGAAAGAAATGCCCCCCCCCCCCCCCCCCCCCCCATACACATGTACATACGTCCACACACGCAAATATACATACCTACACAGCCTTCCATGGTTTACCCCAGACGCTTCACATGCCCTGATTCAATCCACTGACAGCACGTCAACCCCTGTATACCACATCGCTCCAATTCACTCTATTCCTTGCCCTCCTTTCACCCTCCTGCATGTTCAGGCCCCGATCACACAAAATCTTTTTCACTCCATCTTTCCACCTCCAATTTGGTCTCCCTCTTCTCCTCGTTCCCTCCACCTCCGACACATATATCCTCTTGGTCAATCTTTCCTCACTCATTCTCTCCATGTGCCCAAACCATTTCAAAACACCCTCTTCTGCTCTCTCAACCACGCTCTTTTTATTTCCACACATCTCTCTTACCCTTACGTTACTTACTCGATCAAACCACCTCACACCACACATTGTCCTCAAACATCTCATTTCCAGCACATCCATCCTCCTGCGCACATCTCTATCCATAGCCCACGCCTCGCAACCATACAACATTGTTGGAACCACTATTCCTTCAAACATACCCATTTTTGCTTTCCGAGATAATGTTCTCGACTTCCACACATTTTTCAAGGCTCCCAAAATTTTCGCCCCCTCCCCCACCCTATGATCCACTTCCGCTTCCATGGTTCCATCCGCTGACAGATCCACTCCCAGATATCTAAAACACTTCACTTCCTCCAGTTTTTCTCCATTCAAACTCACCTCCCAATTGACTTGACCCTCACCCCTACTGTACCTAATAACCTTGCTCTTATTCACATTTACTCTTAACTTTCTTCTTCCACACACTTTACCAAACTCAGTCACCAGCTTCTGCAGTTTCTCACATGAATCAGCCACCAGCGCTGTATCATCAGCGAACAACAACTGACTCACTTCCCAAGCTCTCTCATCCCCAACAGACTTCATACTTGCCCCTCTTTCCAGGACTCTTGCATTTACCTCCCTAACAACCCCATCCATAAACAAATTAAACAACCATGGAGACATCACACACCCCTGCCGCAAACCTACATTCACTGAGAACCAATCACTTTCCTCTCTTCCTACACGTACACATGCCTTACATCCTCGATAAAAACTTTTCACTGCTTCTAACAACTTGCCTCCCACACCATATATTCTTAATACCTTCCACAGAGCATCTCTATCAACTCTATCATATGCCTTCTCCAGATCCATAAATGCTACATACAAATCCATTTGCTTTTCTAAGTATTTCTCACATACATTCTTCAAAGCAAACACCTGATCCACACATCCTCTACCACTTCTGAAACCACTTCTTTCTTTCATACTATTCGCCATTTCCCGCGTTAGCGAGGTAGCGTTAAGAACAGAGGACTGGGCCTTTGAGGGAATATCCTCATCTGGCCCCCTTCTCTGTTCCTTCTTTGAGAAAAAAAAAAAAACAATAGGGGAGGATTTCCAGCCCCCCGCTCCCTTCCCTTTTAGTCGCCTTCTGCGACACGCAGGGAATACGTGGGAAGTATTCTTTCTCCCCTATCCCCAGGGATAGGGGAGAAATATATATATATATATATATATATATATATATATATATATATATATATATATATATGTGTGTGTATATATATATATATATATATATATATATATATATATATATATATATATATATATATATATATATATATATATATATATATATAAATAATATTAAATGTGAATAAGAGCAAGGTTATTAGGTACAGTGGGGTTGAGGGACAAGTCAATTGGGAGGTAAGTTTGAATGGAGAAAAACTGGAGGAAGTGAAGTGTTTTAGATATCTTGGAGTGGATTTGGCAGCGGATGGAAACATGGAAGCGGAAGTGAATCATAGGGTGGGGGAGGGGGCGAAAGTTCTTGGAACGTTGAAGAATGTGTGGAAGTCGAGAATATTGTCTTGGAAAGCAAAAATGGGTATGGATGAAGGAATAGTGGTTCCAACAATGTTATATGGTCGCGAGGCGTGGGCTATAGATGGAGTTGTGTGGAGGAGGGTGGATGTGCTGGAAATGAGATGTTTGAGGACAGTATCTGGTGTGAGGTGGTTTGATCGAGTAAGTAATAATAGGGTAAGAGAGATGTGTGGTAACAAAAGGATTGTGGTTGAGAGAGCAGAAGAGGGTGTTTTGAAATGGTTTGGTCACATGGAGAGAATGAGAGGAAAGATTGACCAAGAGGATATATGTGTCAGAGGTGGAGGGAACGAGAAGTGGGAGACCAAATTGGAGGTGGAAAGATGGAGTGAAAAAGATTTTGAGTGATCAAGGCCTGAACATGCAGGAGGATGAAAGGCATGCAAGGAATAGAATGAATTGGAATGCTGTGGTATACCGGGGTCGTTGTGCTATCAGTGGATTGACCCAGGGCATGTGAAGCGTCTGGGGTTAACCATGGAAAGTTCTGTGGGGCCTGGATGTGGAAAGGGAGCTGTGGTTTCGGTGCATTATTACATGACAGCTAGAGACTGAGTGAGAACGAATGTGGCCTTTGTTGTCGTTTCCTAGCACTACCTCGCGCACATGCGGGGGAGGGGGTTGTTATTTCTTGTGGCGGGGTGGCGATGGGAATGAATAAAGGCAGACATTATGAATTATGTACATGTGTATATATGTATATGTCTGTATATATATGTATACGTTGAGATGTATATGTATGTAAATTTGCGTGCGTGGATGTGTATGTATGTACATGTCTTTCGTCTGTTTCCTTGCGCTACCTCGCTAACGCGAGAGACAGCGACAGAGTAACATATATGAATGAATATATATATATATATATATATATATATATATATATATATATATATATATATATATTGCTGTCTCCCCGCGTTACTGAGGTAGCGCAAGGAAACTCTGAAGCGACTGCATCTTCAACATAGACCTCTCGAGTTAATTACCGGTTCACTAGTCCACTGATGAAGGTTTCTGATCTGTATATCTCTTTCACAGTCAACGTAATTGGAGGCAGATATTATTGTGTGTGAAGATGGTAGGTCCAGTCAGGCGTGATCCAAGTATCAAGCTGGGGAGGTGGAGGAGAGAGAGAGAGAGAGAGAGAGAGAGAGAGAGTGTTCAGGTCGACACGTTGACCTGTAGGCGGCCCAAGAGCCTTGCCCCATCCATTGAGGGTTGGACGATGTGTGTGTGTGTGTGTGTGTGTGTGTGTGTGTGTGTGTATGTGTGTAACACAGATGCCACAACCACTCCAACAACCCCTTCACCATAACCGCTCCATCAGCACCCTACGTATGTACGTGTGGGTGGGAGGTGGCCGTGCGTGATGAGCACCAGGTCTGGGGACTTACCAAGTATATATGTCTTGCTGTTCACAACATGAGAGACACAAGGCGACAACCGCTCCCCAGCAGCTGCTGGTGTCTGTATTCACGTGATCACAACAGCTAATGATAATAATGATAATAATAATAATAATAATAATAATAATAATAATAATAATAATAATGATAAAATGAATAATAATGATACTAGTGATAATAATGATAATAATGATAATAATAATAATGATAATAATAGTAATACTTATTATTATTATCAATATTGATATTATTATTACTAAGATAATGATGATGATAATGATAGAAACAGTAGTATTACTTTAACTACCACAGAGACAGTATACTTCAACCAGCCATAAAAACAATGTAGATACAGACATGTCGAATTGTGGTGTGGCTAGTTTTTGCCCCCCCCCCTCTGAGCTCTCTCTGATAAGGACCTTTGGGGTTGTAAACCACGGGATGACACGCAGTATTTTTGACTTTTGTGTGTAGAATACATACGCTGCATCATCGTTACAGGAAAATCTAAAAGCTCTTTTCTGAGTTCCAAAACAGAATAGGATACAGAAGACTTGAGACAGCAGAAACAGATCATCGGGTCCTTTTTTTTTTCTTAGGGGGTGGGAGAATGTTCGTGATTGTGGAAGACGGGAGAATCTTAACAGATCTGCTGTGTTAAGATTTAAGGGTAGAGAAATACAGAGGATTCCGGCTGCAAGACCTGTTCACTCTTCATGTAACTAACGAGGCGCAAGCATTGCCAGACGTGGGATTTGAAGCGAAGTATTCGTAAGAGACTTTTCGTAAACCTTATTGATGATATTGTTTTGTGGTCTGCTTTAATTGGTAAGTCATTCGTACCTTGAGGATGAAAAATAAGATATATTTCGCCTCATTATCGGAAGTGTGGTGGAGAAGGATCAGAACACTGTTGGAAGTGTGGTGGAGAAGGATCAGAACACTGTTGGAGGTGTGGTGGAGAGGATCAGAACATTGTTGGTGTAGTGGAGGGGATCAGAACAGTGTTAGGATGTGGTGGAGGGAGATGAGAACATTATTGGGGATATAGTGGAGGGAGATGAGAACATTGTCTGGGGGTGTTGTAGAGGGGATCAGAACATTGTTGAAGGTGTGGTGAAGAAGATCAGAACATTGTTGTAGCTGTGGTGGAGGATGATCAGAACATTGTCTGGGTTGTGGTGGAGGAGGATCAGAGCATTGTTGGAGATTTGATGGAGGCGGATCAGAACATTGTTGTGGGTGTGGTGGAGGTGGATCAAAACATTGTTGGGGATGTGGTGGAGAGGTTGAGAACTGTTGGAGATGTGGTGGAGGAGGATCAGAACATAATCACACTGTGATCTTCATGGTTAATGATGCTTTGATTACTGTGTTGATGAAAGACATTATTTTCTACCGCCAGATTTGAAACAGAAGTGACAGCGCTTGCCTCTGAATTAGGTTGGTCGTAAACACCAGATCATAATTTGTCAGATAAACACATCGTAGGTCAGTACACTTTCTGTTACCCTCCGATCCTTTGTGTACACTCGTATGTTAAGGGTTCGTCAAAACGTGTACACGCGACCCAGAAACCTAGTCTTCGGTGGGATGTCCTTCGTTGTCGCGCATCGTCACATCTTGTGGGGTTTGAACCTTTATAAAAAGCTCTGTCGTGATTTTTTTTTGTGTGTGTGCGTATGTGTAACTGAAGGCAAGAACTTGGAATTTCTTCTCTCAGCGAGTTCCCACAACCGTCTTCTTCAGGAGAATAATTATTAGCCTCCTGAAGAAGGCGTTGTCGGTGCTGGTTTGAGAAGAAGAAGAAGAAGAAGAAGAAGGGATTCCCGGCTCTTGCCTTCAGTATCCCTTGCCTTCGTACTTATCACCCATTAGCCAGCAGTATGGATAGCACCCGCTGGTGTGATACTCGGTTCCCACACAAGAGCGCCCACCCTCGACTGGTTTCCGGAAACTGTGTCGTTGAAGTATTCCCAGCATTACGTCTACTTCTAGTGGTGCACATGGCCCTAGTACATCTGCTGTGTACGCGTAGTACATGATGATCTGTACTCTGATAACTGTACTGTCGAATAATTGCTTCGTTGAGGAATGATTCCATTATGATCTTCAGAGGAAAAAAGTGTAAAAAAGTGACAAACTGTGGTGTCTAATTACTAGCCAGAGATTGAGCAGTAAACGGATACGAATTATGAAATTAAGAAAAAAAAATATTCGACATAAGTTGACATTTTTTTTCTACCTTCAGAACTTTTTCTCTCAGTATAATTGACCAAACTTAAACCAAAGTAATATCGAAGTTCTGAATATGTATGAATCGCTGTGGAAAAAGATTTGCTAATTTCATATCTTCGTTTCATTAAGAATAGATTGAAAATATGAGAGAACGGCTTTTAGACTAGGCCTTCCATATGGTAAGGTTAGGAAGTGTATGTATTGGAATAGTATAGGCAGTGAATGTATTGTATAGGTATGGTATAGGTAGTGTATGCATTGTATAGGTATGCTATGGTTAGTGTATGTATTGCATGGGTATGATATATGTAGTGTATGAATTGCAAGGTTATGATTGGGCCTCCCACATGGTGAGGTTAGGTAGCGTATGTGTTGTATAGGTGGTGTGTATATATGTCTCATGACTCCTCCACTCCGTATCATCCCCTTCCGTAAGCCCTACTCAGATCATGTGTCTTCGTATGGTGACAAATTGCTGATCCCCTGTCACATTGTGTTGTCACCAGACTGACAGAAGTAAGAGTTCGTGATGGGTAAGACATGTGCCACTAGTGATTGCGTACAGTCGTTGTGTAAGCATTTCGTCCATGTCTCTACCAGCCATTAGTCATCATCGCGATCGTCAACTGCAGTGGGTGTATCAGAGGTGAGGGCTGCAACCCACAACTCTTTAGGCTAAAGAGACACCTCAACAAACGTGCAAAACATTAAAAGAAAATATAGATAAGATCACCTAAACCCGTTGTTTTCAGTCAACGAGCGAGGGATCGAACAACTTAAAAGCCGTGAAATGATGTGGAAATGACACATATCCTGAGTCCGGGATATGGTAGGAATACCCTACTGATTGGACTCCTAGAAAGCATTTAACACTGTGCCGCGCACAGGAGGCTGGTGAAGAAGCTTATCTTCAGGTAGGTATACGGGAGCGAGACCACTTCGATGGACAGAAGATTAGTTTATTGGGAGAACGAAGGAAGCATGTCTTGAAATGGGTTCCCATCGTACCTTAGGAAATAACAATACTGACACGACAAGCGGAAGAGTTTGTAGAGTACTACAAAGGATGGGACGCAGCGAAAGAAGGCCTCTAGCTGAGTAAGCTGCAGGAACCTGTGTGTCCCGCATTACGTGAACTGTGAGGGAAACAAAAGTGTCTGCCGGCAGTTGCTTGAAGCGCATTCAAGTTCCTGGGTAAAGGAAATATTCAAGAAAGCTGTTCACATCCTCCATTAGGCCGACACTCGAATATTACTCTGGATTTTGGTCATGGCACTCAAAGAAGCACAGAGAAATAATAGAGTAGGTCCAGATGAGGGCAACAAAGATGATACCTGAAACAAGAGAGTCGAGTTACGGAGAAAAGTGGCGAGGCCTTAGATGTGTCCGCGCTGGGAGACAGATGAGGAACTTTTGACATGATCGATACTTTTTAAGTTTTTCAGCCAGTGTGATGATGATGTCTGTTGTCAACATTTCTCCGAGAGATGCAGGGATGGAACCACCAGGAGCCGGAACGTTAGATTGAGCAAGATACTTGTAGTTCAGCGCGCAATTGCCCGATCACCTTTCTTAAACATGGGCTCGACGTTTGTCCCCATCTCCTTCCTTGTAGCTACACCTTCCACGAGTGACTTGCTGATCACTATATCGAATGGCCTAGCCAGTGTCTCCGCACATTCCTTCAGTACATATGGGAACACTTCATATAGAACATGAGCCTTATATCGGTTATGATGTTTAAATAACCTGATTATGTACCCTCTGTCAATTGCTCTACCTTTGTCTGTAACTACCTATTAATACACTGTAGGGAGAGAGTTGCACCTCGTGGGGCCTAACTTGTTCATAAGAAAAGAAACAAAAGAATATGAATAAATGGGTAAATAATTTTCTTTTTGTATTTAGCCAGCCAATCGGCTGAAAACACACATTTGAGGCATTACAGGTATTACAGAACTGGGTGGGTTATCATAGTTACTAGTTATTAGATACAAGAGCTTAAGATTAGGGTGAGCTGGATATTTCCACGCTTAGGATAATCCCATCGGTGAGGTACATGTAGGTAGCCAGGATGGCAGATATACAGGGATGTTTACTGAGTAAATACTATGGGTTTATACGTCATGCAATCGAGTGAACGTTATGTGATGACGGATGTGTTTCGGGATAACGAGAGACTAGGTAGTGTAGTGCTAGGTAGAGTGGTACTAGGTGGTCAATTTGTGCCAGGTGGTAATGTAGTGCTAAGTAGTGTAGTACTAGGTGGTCATGTACCACTAGGTAGTGTAGTGCTAGGTAGAGTGGTACTAGGTGGTCAAGTTGTACTAGGTGGTAATGTAGTGCTAGGTAGTGTAGTACTAGGTGGTCATGTACCACTAGGTAGTGTAGTGCTAGGTAGAGTGGTACTAGGTGGTCAAGTTGTACTAGGTGGTAATGTAGTGCTAGGTAGTGTAGTACTAGGTGGTCATGTACCACTAGGTAGTGTAGTACTAAGTGGCAATGTAGTACTGGGAAGTGTAAATAGCACTGGGTCGTGTCGGGGAAAGTACGTACTGTGTATACACAGGATGAAACTAGTATACTACTCGAAGCAGCCCATATGAGTGATGGAATACATCACACACACACACACACACACACACACACACACACACACACACACACACACACACACACACACACACACATACACACACGAGTGACAGAACAGAGATATGACGTGAGTGATAACAGATTGATTGAGTCCACCCAAAAAAGGTTAGGGTCTGTAGATGTGGAAGGGTATTGTCCAGAAGGAAGGCAGCCGCTCAGGTTAATGCCGTGAGAAATATGTTGGTCAGGTCATTGGCGCTGGGTCACGTGGTTCATGAAGGAGGAGAAAGGGGGGGAGGACGGTGATGAACGTGAAAGAGGTTCGAGTCGTACTGCCAATAGGATTACTGGACTCGGGAATCGTCTTGCGTAGGTAAAGGTATTCAGGAGTTGATCGTACATAAGTTGTTATACTGAGTAGTTCTCAGGCATGGGATATTGTATTCAGGTGATTGTGTTCATGGGGTATCATATGCACAAGCCACTGTACTCAGGTACTACAATGCAGTGTTTTTATTCAGAAGGCAATCACACACGCGATAGTCTATCGCCTGGTAAAATCTTCGGGGGGTCTTCACCTCCAGGCTGTTGGACTAGGTGGTTGGTTGACTAAATTGTTGGGGGCCACTGCTCTCAAGCTCACATAGTTCCCACAGTCTGGCTGGTTTGAAACACTTCGTAGGTATTTGTCCAGTGCACGCCCAAACTTCTCTACCGTGCATCCCAGGCTGTTTCTGGTGGTAGATGGCAAAGTGTTGAAGAGTCTTGGGCCCCGGATTTAAATGTGTTTTCTCTATCTCTTCATATCGCATCTTTGGATTTCAGGGGGTAGTATTATACCAAGTCTTCCCTGCCTGACGTGCCAGAAGGATGTTATTCGCCATTGTAGGTTAGGAACCAAACCTTTATAGGATTCTCCAAGCATAGATGATATGAATACCTCTCCCAGTCTGCGCTCCAGGGAGCAGAGCCTCAGAGATTCAGCAGTTCCCAGTAACATAGTTTTTTACCACAGTAACATGGTCACTGATGGATCTCTGAAGACTGTAATTCCGCAATTTCGCCCACCTGTAGCCCGATGTTAGAAGGCAACAATATTCTGTTTTTCTTCCCTTGTCTTGAAGGTCCGCAGGATCCAGCCAGCCATCCTTCTGCACAAGGCGAACGTTATCTTGTGTGTTCGCTGAAAGTTAGGTGGTTAGACGTTATCACTCACTTCATACAACTGCTTTATGACAGTGTCGGTGTCTGTTCGGTATTCTAGAGTGTTCTTTTTGACTCATTCAGTTTTCCCCCCATACCGAAGGAGTCGAAACTTATCTCCAGTGAAAAGTATGTTGTTCCCGGTTGCACAGTCTCATTGTAGCCTTTAGGCATCATCTATTGATGTGATTTTCATCCTTATTCTTGTGTCATCTGCAATGGATGATACGGAACAGTGGCTCGTGTTTGCTTTCACATATAAGAATGAGGAACAGGAGTGGTGCAAGTACAGTTCCTTGGGGGACTTGGCTTTTTCCAGTGGAGGTACCGGAGATGGCATGGCTTAGAACTGCGTTTTGTGATTTGTCAGTTACGAAGTTGTGTATCTCCACCTCCCAATTTTTCCGTTAATACCCACCTTTCGCATTTCATATGCTATGACACCATAGGTCACATTTGTTAACTGCTTTTGCAAAGTCTATGTAAACTACATCAGCTTTGCTTTCTAGAGCTTCAGCAATCTAATCATAGCGGTATCGGACAACTGTGAGAGAGACCAGATCTTTCCGTGTTGAAACCATGTTTGCCCTGGGTTATGTAGAGAGTTGAATCCCATAAATTCCATCAGCTTGTCTCTTCAGACTCTTTAAAAGACTTTGATGACGTGTGATGTTAGTATTGCCAGTCGGTAGTTTCTGGGGGACTGCTTTGCCTCCATTCTTTGTGGAGTGGGACGTCGTGAGCCAGTCCTAGACGCTTGTGAATGATGCCTGGATCTGGCTGGACTTTCTCTCCACAGGACGTACAAGCTCACGTGTCAGAGATGCTTTGCATGTATGAAGACTCAGTTCCCCGAGGTCCGGGTCTGGGATCTGAGTGCGTGAGCAAGCTCTCAATGGCCCTTTCGAAATCTTGTGTCGAGCTGGTGGTATTTGCTATGTGTACACGCGGAGGATTACTATTTAGCAAGAAGTTTGTTGGGTCATTTATCTCTTAATGTGGTTTTTGCTCGCTGACTACCGATTCATGGCAGCCGTCTGTATAAGTACCTTCTAAGTGGACCGATGGAGTTTTTGGTCCTGGATTTGCATTTTTGCATACGAATAAAAGCCTTTTGGGTTATTTCGTATTTCTTTCATGGCTTTTCTTTCCTCTTCTTTTTCTTGTTTCATATGATAGTTTTAGTTTATGGTCCGTGTCCGATAATTGACTTGATAGTACATGCACTGGTCACTAGGGAGGAGCAGTAGACATGCTCTGATCACTAGGGAGTCACTAGGGAGGTGGTGGAGGAGCAGTAGACATGCACTGGTCACCAGGGAGTCACTAGGGAGGCGGTGGAGGAGCATGTTAGCCAGTGTGAGCGTGAGGAGTCATACTCCGGGGCGATCATGGCTGCAGCGGCCTCCCGACGCCCTCACTTTCCACGCACTCCCATGCACTACTCCCCAGGCTGCCACGGGAACCTCCAAGTGCTTTCCGAAGGTGTCATGTTTCATGCTTTTTTTTTTTTTTTGTTAGTCAATGTTTTTCGGTTTTCTGTTGCCCCGTCTGTTATGGTACTTCATGATCGTATGAGTACATAGTTTCGTACAGCCAAGTTAATGTTCAGGATTCCCGCGCAGGCTAACTTGAGTTCGTTTTCATCACACGCTGTTGGCGATGCATCATCACACGTCTGGTACGTAAGCAGAGAAGAGGTATGGGAACCTTCGTAACCATGTGGGTCTGTGTACGGCGGTAATGTCTCGAGAACAGATTGTCGAAGAATTATATCACGTTTGGTTTACATATCCTTTAAGACAGGGTGTAGAGTGTCACCGATGTCATTCATGCCAGTAATGTCAAGAACTTTTCATCTCTGGCTTGTAAGGTGGGAAGATATGACCTTGCCTTTCCTAACTATATTTGTAACTTACGATGGTTTGGCAGGTCTTCTACTCCCACAGCTGGGTCTGGGACCAAGCTGTGGTGTTGCTCCTACCTTACCTTACGTATACCTTACGATGGTTTGGCAGGTCTTCTACCCCCACAGCTGGGTCTGGGACCAAGATGTGGTGTTGCTCCTACCTTACCTTACGTATACCTTACGATGGTTTGGCAGGTCTTCTACCCCCACAGCTGGGTCTGGGACCAAGCTGTGGTGTTGCTCCTACCTTACCTTACCAATACAACGATATAATTATATCGGTAGTCATTGAACAACCAAAAACCACCTTAAAGATAAACAACCCAACAGACTCCATCGTTGATAGTAATCTCCCTGTATCTATCCATGGCAGACACCTCCACCTCACCACATAGTTTCGAGAGGGGCCAGTGAGAAGAAGCCCATGCCCTCAGCCCCAAGCCCGGACCAGGAACTCTCTCTTGGTAGACGGAAATGCAAAACAGTTCTTGTATGAGTACTAAAAATCCTGTGGAGAGAAGGTCTAGATTCTGGCATCATCCCCGGGATCTTGAAGCTGACACGCCCCCACTGCATTCATATGGAAGGGGGAGCAGTCAGAGAAAACTGACGTCGTATATCATCATAATCTCTGAAAGATTCGTAAGAAGCAAAATTGGCATAATTCATGGTACAGAACAATCTACATAGCCTGGGACAACATGGCTTGAGTGCGGGAAGAAGATCTTGCGTCTTTCAGTTGCTTGACCGCTAAGATAAGATTGATGAAGCTCTTGAGATCAGACGAAATGCTGACGTGATCTACGGCGCACCCTTTGCAAAACCAGATGGTAAATGTGACGATGTGGTAAGACGTCGCAAGATTTGTAAGTGAGGAATAACGTGAAAGATTGGTGGATGGATGTATTCACTCCAAGAACAGATCACTCTTAAGTTGTTGTCCACCATGCTATTTCCAGAGCCCTCACAGTACAAAGCTCAACTCCAAAAATGGAACTGTACTTGCAACCTACCTGTCCCTCATTCTTATATCTGACACTGACACGAGCACGAGTCACACTTTCATATCATGCATTGTAGACGATGCTGAAACATATATGACAGTCTCGTTAGCTGAGGTCGATGAAAGACTGCAGACCTAACGAAAGTCTTCCACGGGGGGCCATTGAGGAGGACATGATTTTTGATGGGGTTGAGTTTTTTGCTCCTTTATCGGGAAAATTAAGAAATCAGGAACAGTTTCAGAATACCAGACGAATACAAACACCGTCATATCGCAACTGAGTAATGCGAGAGACGTTTAGTGATTATGTCGGACAAACTTCCAGCGAACACGACAAGACTACGCTTGCCACCTCCAGAAGGATGATGGTGGGATGGATCCTGCGGACTTTCAAGACAAGGAAAGAAAAACAATGATGATGATGTTGAAGACAATAATTCTCTCACGAACAGAATATTGCTGTGCACTAACATTGCTTTAGAAGACAGGCGAAATTGGAGAACTAGAGAGTGTTCAGAGATCTTTCGTGGCCGATATCAACGTGGTAAAGGGCCTGAATTACTGGGAAGGGCTGAAGGCGCGGAGTCTGTACTCTCTGGAGCGCAGATGGGAAAGGTACGTCATCATCTTCACTTAGGAGATTCTAGAGGACATGGTCACCAGTCTATACTCGGAAATACCTATGTAAATATTGCATTTAAAGTGACCCACACAGGCAAACACCAATGGTGTCGAGGGTTTAGTGACTATGAGGAGGTTAACTCTAACCTGAAGGTCCAAAGGCTGTAGTGACGATGAAGGTTTAATAAAGATGGCCATTGACCTGCAAAATAAAGGTCAGGCCAAAAGCCATTGAACTGAATGATGATGTGTCAAGGGTTTGGGCTGGGATGAGTGTGATGGTGAATGTTAATGGTGAGAGATACAAAATCACTCATGAATGTTGCCGTTTCATATCCTCGCTTGGCTTCTTCATCCGTTCCTAAAAGCGATGATGCAGGAGTGTGAAAATTTTCCAGACCTCCCCACCGCTCCCGCCCCCTTTTAGTCGCCTTCTCCGACACGCAGGGGATGCGTGGGCAGCATTTTTTCTCCCCTCTCCCCAGGGATGTATTTCAGTATCATGTCATCAGTTATTAGAATTTCCAGCATATCATGCGGCTGGAAATTGTTGATAGCATTTGTGTGTCTTAGATTATTTTGAAAACAAGGTTATTGTAGCTTTTATTGAGCTAGTCTCGAATGTCTTATCCACAGACTTATAATAACGATGATAATAATGATAATGAAATGATAATGATAATTATTATGATAATAATGATAATAATAATTATAATGATAATAATGATAATAATGATAATAATAATAATAATAATAATAATGATAATAATGATAATAATGATAATAATAATGATAATAATAATGATAATAATGATAATAATAATGATAATAATGATAATAATAATCATAATAATGATAATTATAATAACAATGATGATTATGATGATAATTATAATGACAATATAAAGGAAGTCAAACAGCAACAGACCGCTGGGTCCTTTCGAGGCTGTATGTGATAGTGGAAGATATCAGAAACACAGAGACTTGTGTCAGAAGAGTAGGAAGCATACAGAAGAATTCGGGGGGAAATCCTTGTAAACTTTCCATGTCACCAGGGAGGCACAGATACCGTGTCACTCGTGGATAGGAAGCAAAGTGTGTGCCATGCTTAAACGTTATCTCTGATGCTGTTTTCAACGTCTCTAACTGGTAGATCATGTGATCAATCCTCTTAAGAAAACGTATTTGTCTCATCCGAACTAAAGCGCTTACTCACGAGTTTGTTACTACGAGCGGGATCAGACAAATCTAGGCTGAAGTAGCTTGTGGGATCAGTATTATCAAAGCCTTTGATGATTTTGAATACCTGGATTAAATCCTCTTAACCTTCTCTTTTCTGTACTAAGTAAAGTCGTTTATCCGACTCTTAGAGGATTTGTTTCTCAGTCCGGGAGTCTTGGTAACTCGGCGCTGTACTCTCTCCTTTTCATACACTTTTTTAAGTTTTTTTTCGAGTAAGGCGACCAGAGCTGACTGGCCACAATAGTCAAGATAGGGAACGCAACAGTGAGTTGTGAGGAGCAAGTAGGTACTTCCTTAGGCTATATAATCGTGAGGTTTCTGTGCAACGCTCACTTGGGTTTAGGTTACCAGAGATTATTACACTTGAATATTGTTCCCCACGGATGCAGCTCAACAGAATTCATACGTGAGCTTGCTCTCTCGCGTGTTTGTTTTTCTGTTGATCTGTCAAAGTTTGAACGTGTCGGTATTAGAATTCATTTTCCACTCATGAGCCTAGTCCATACATGCGTCTTTGTCTGTTTGCCTGTCGACGTTCTTCGTCTGATGTCGATTCATTTCCAACAGCTTAGTATCGTCTACGGATTTCGATACCTTACCAAAGAAAGTTGGTCCCAAAACTGATCCTGTGGCACACCACTTGTTCTGTCTACCTATTATGAGGCTTGACCACTACTCACTGTTTACGGTACGTCGACTCATGTTCTCTATTTTCTGAAGTACGGCCTCATCAGTGCCATGTGACTTGGACTTCTAGTACGTGAATTTATCCATTGCTTTCTGAAAATTGAAGATGGTATGAACTACTTGACTTCAGTCGTTCATGCTGAATATGTTGCAGAAGAAATCTAAGCTGATTTGTTCTGAAACGAACGATTTCGTCGAAAAGAAGAATGAAAAACGCTTTTGAAGTGATCTTAAGTGATTTACAGTCTTCTCATAATGATGGCCTTCACAAGTCAGCTAATTACAGACTTTAAACGGGCGATTATTTCCGGGCAAGTTCTCATTTCCACCTTCGAATAACAGTGTCCCAACGGCCAACTTGCAATCCCCAGGAACTTTCCCCGATGCGAGTGACTTCTTTTTTAAGCGGAGTCGAGAGCTTTATTATATAAGAGAGCTTTATATATATATATATATATATATATATATATATATATATATATATATATATATATATATATATATATCGTAGAACATACAAAGCACTTTATTCATATATATATATATATATATATATATATATATATATATATATATATATATATATATATATATATATATATATATATATATATATATGTGTGTGTGTGTGTGTGTGTGTGTATAAAATCTTATTTTTTTTCCTTGGTTAAAAATATCTGGACGTGTGAAGGTTGTGAAGAGCGACTGACGGGCAGGATCTGTGTGTCAGAAGCTGAGGGAGCCATGGGGAAAGCGGGACTGAGTACCCGCTTACAAGAACCTACCACGGGATTTTGCCGTGATGGCGCAGGTCTAGCGCGTAGCTCTCACCGCGCAGGATCGAATAAAGGAACTTTTGGTGTACGTAGAGGTAAATACCCTTGGGGAGAGAGAGAGAGAGAGAGAGAGAGAGAGAGAGAGAGAGAGAGAGAGAGAGAGAGAGAGAGAGAGAGAGAGAGAGAGAGAGGCGATCGGTCGATAGATAGAATTGGGAGTGATGTGGTATAGTGGGAGTCGACGTGTTGAACTAGAACATATGTGAATGAACCGGTTATGGAAACCATGAAGTTGTCTGCGGGGCTAAACTGTAGACTGTTCCTCTGTGGTACGTTATGCAGGACAGTAAGACCGCGCCTGAGCATGGGAAGCCGTTGTTCCTGTGTTGCTGACGCTACCTCGCTGGAGCGGTGGAGGACAGTTGTGGCTGGGGAAACTAATACGTGTTTAAGCGGTAGTGGGTTGATATTGAGGCTTATATGGGCTGTACGAGAAACTTATTTACTTCGTTCTCATTACCAGTGAGTGAGATTCAGAAATCACAGACTACAGAACTTTGATGAGACCTTTTTATATATATATATATATATATATATATATATATATATATATATATATATATATATATATATATATATATATATATATATATATATTATGATTATGACTGTTATAACGTTATTAAAAGGTTACGCACACAGTGAAAGAACACCAACTTCCTTCTGGGTTCAAGGTTCAAACCTTCCATAGTGGTACAGAGAACAGAATCAACAGCCTTCCTTTCCCAACGTTATGGAACGTTTTCTCGCTGGCCGACTTCTCCATTGTGACGTGAACTCTGTATGGAAACCCCTGAAGACCAGTTGCCATAAACGTTTTGCGTATTCATAGACGACTGTGGTGTGTGTGTGTGTGTGTGTGTGTGTGTGTGTCACGTGAAGCTACAGTGGGCACCCCTTTCCTCCTACCCCTAGTATGGCCAGAGCCCGTCTCCCCCCGCGGCCGTTGTGAATGAAGCAGAGGATGACAGTGGTAATTCACTCTGTTACGAAGGTGTGTAATCCTCTTGACGGTAAGGCGAGACCCGGCCATGTCGTCCTGTGGATTCCCGTCGGTCGTAGGCGGTTGGGGAAGGCTTCCATGGAATGTCTGGTCTGTGTAAGGAAAAGAAGAAAAGACTAATGCATATGCTCGAGGTTCTGTGGGACTGTGTAATAATTCACAGACTACTTACCCTGCCAGTAAGGAGGGGGAAGTCATTTGCTTCAGACGTCTGTCTCGACTGTCAACTTGCCCCGAGGAGAGTATGGACACCTGGGTTGGGTGTGGGCCGACTGCCATGTGCAGGATTCGAACCCGTGTTGACACACATGGTCATTAACGCTACCCACTGCACCACGGATGCCAGTGGCTATATGTGTGTGTCTATATTGATATGACTTTATTGCCATTGTTTGTTTGATAGATTACTTAAATCAGGTACTGAGACTTTGTTCTGATATTTCGTTCATTAATCACTAACGAACCAATTAAGTTGACAGCTTGGTAAGTGTTGAACACGCCAGGGAAACTAGAAACGATATGGCAGAGTCGCATTGGACTTCAGAATGAAAATACACCATTCTTTGGTTTCACTCCTTCAGCGACGCTACATTTCAGCGCAACATTCTGTTGCTGGTGGTTGCAGGAAACTTGAGACTCTACGTCACAGTGACGTAAGCTTACAGAAGAAGTATTTATAACCCTCTCAAATATGCGGTATAGGACTGCTCGTGACCGAGGCAGCGTCCAACACGAAGCGTGGCAAGAATTAAAACCATATGTTTATTTAATGTCTCGTCTGCATCACCTTCCCGCACGCAAGGCCTTTTTTTCTTTTCTGTCAGTAGGGAGACTTCAGCTGAGGAGGGGAAGAGGGAGGATGAGAGAGGAGAGAGAGAGAGAGGGAGACGGGAGAAGGTGAGAGGGAGTAAGAAAGAGTTACGGGCTATGGAGACGGTTAGGGGGTGAGGGCAAAGAGAGAGAGAGACAGAAAGGAATAGGAGAAGGGGGAGGAGAGAGAGAGAGAGAGAGAGAGAGAGAGAGAGAGAGAGAGAGAGAGAGAGAGAGAGGGAGGGAAGGGGGTCAAATTGGAACCCACATGGTGATGGACACACACACACATGGAGACACAAGTTTTTAGTCTCGAGGAAGAAGCTCCCATAACAACGTACCGTAAAATAAATTCGTCAGATCCCCTCACACATCACCAGTGATGAAACTTCTCCTCACATTCAGTAGGCTGGGAAAACGAATGCGTCACCGCTGGCCTCCGGTTGAGCAAAAACGTAGCGAAGCATCAGTCACTTGTGTATGGTCTTAGACAAAGAGGCGTCAAGGAAAACAGTTCAGAGCCCCAGATGATATAGCATACGGGATATGGTGTGGAACGGACAGCCAATGTAGACATAGATAGCCTGCGATGCTGAATGCCAGACCTTGAGATGAGACTTATGTCTCGGGAGATTTAATGAAAGTATCAGCGTATGAGTTGGTGGATGGGTCTCAGCTGTGGGATGCGAGCTGAGAGAGTTGAAGAAAGAAATCTCCAGCGAAAGATGTAGACTGGCAAGCTACGTAAGAAGTACAGTCGAGAGAACGTGATATCAGACATATAGCTATTTGGTAGTTCATCAGATGTTACAAAAAGGCAAGGATTAAAAACAGCAGAAGAAGAAAATGAACGAAAGTTAGATAATGAACTTAGGAAACAAAATGGAAGACTGATTGGTGTGCATGGCTCACCATGGACAGCCTCTCAGCTGAGGAACAGCTGATGAGACGGGCGATCAGACACGAAGGTTTCTCTGACACCCGGAAGGTCGCGTAGGACGAGAGGAAACTGACGTTCACAGTTTGGTTACGGAGGGACTCACAACCTCGCTACCACCACTGGGATGGGACGACTGCACGATTTACATAATGGGACGGGAGGATGACCTGCATAATGGGACGGGAAGATGACCTGCATAATGGGACAGGAGGATGACCTGCATAATGGGACGGGAAGATGACCTGCATAATGGGACAGGAGGATGACCTGCTTAATGGGACGGGAAGATGACCTGCATAATGGGACAGGAGGATGACCTGCATAATGGGACGGGAGGATGACCTGCATAATGGGACAGAAGGATGACCTGCATAATGGGACGGGAGGAGGATGACCTGCACAATGAGACGGGAGGATGACCTGCATAATGGGACGGGAGGATGACCTGCATAATGAGACGGGAGGATGACCTGCATAATGGGACGGGAGGATGACCTGCATAATGGGACGGGAGGATGACCTGCATAATGAGACTGGAGGATGACCTACATAATGGGACGGGAGGAGGATGACCTACTTACTGATATAGACCATGTTGCAGATGAGAAATTTGACGGAGCTTGGACCCTAGCAATACACAGAGCTATGGTGATGCCGCTCCCCGTGTGCTCAGTGTTGACTGCACACACTGAAGACGTTGGAACACTCGGCTGGTTAACTCATTCATGAGGGGGTTCGTAACAGTGAAGTGAGAGGGAGCTAATATTCTAACCTGTATTTAAGAGAGATAAAAGAGCGAGGTGACTGGTGTATTAACGTCAGGGATATTTGCCCCAGTGGGAAGTTTAATGCGGGAGTCACTCTGTGCAGAGGATAATCTGCAAAACATTCCCTTGAGTCTGAGATCATGGGTCTAGTGGGTCAGCGTGGCTCAGTAGGAGTCAGGTGAGTCTGGGTACGATATCAACCCGGGGAGAGCCATTGGTCACCTCACAGTCAACCCAGGTGTTCATCATCTCCTCACGGGCTAGTCGACAGGTGGTTCTGTAACGTGGGAAATTCTCCTGCCTTCTCACATTTTCCAACCTTACCTCATGATACATGATCTTTGGATTATGGGCCTTTCCTGTGTAGTATATTTCACTTGTATCGATTTTGTCACAGTGTTCTGTTTGAAGGTGTAGGAGTG